>NC_041217.1:2621151-2646267 GCF_002837175.3 Physeter macrocephalus
AAAACTGGACAGCTACATGTAAAAGAATGAAATTAGAACACTCCCTAACACCATACACAAAAATAAACTCAAAATGGATTCGAGACCTAAATGTAAGTCTGGACACTATAAAACTCTTAGAGGAAAACACAGGAAGAACACTGTTTGACATAAATCACAGCAAGATGTTTTTTGATCCACCTCCTAGAGTAATGGAAATCAAAACAAAAATAAACAAATGGGACCTAATGAAATTTAAAAGCTTTTGCACAGCAAAGGAAACCATATACAAGACGAAAAGAAAATCCTTTGGAGAAAATATTTGCACATGAATCATAGGACAAAGGACTAATCTACAAAATATATAAACAGCTCATGCAGCTCAATATTAAACAAACAACCCAATCCAAAAATGGGCAAAAAACCCAAATACACATTTCTCCAAAGAAGACACACAGATAGCCAAAAGCACATGAAAAGCTGCTCAACATCACTAATTATTAGAAAAATGCAAATAAAAACTACAATGAGGTATCACCTTGCACCAGTTAGAATAGGCATCATCAGAAAATCTACAAACAAATGCTGGAGAGGGTGTGGAGAATAGGGAACCCTCTTGCACTGTTGGTGGGAACGTAAATTGATACAGCCATTATGGAGAACAGTATGGAGGTCCCTTAAAAAACTAAAAATAGAATTACCATATGATCCAGCAATCCCACTACTGGGTATATACCCAGAGAAAACCATAATTCAAAAAGACACATGCACCCCAATGTTCATTGCAGCACTGTTTACAATAGCCAGGTTATGGAAGAAACCTAAATGCCCATCGACAGATGAATGGATAAAGAAGGTATGGTATATATACACAATGGAATATTACTCAGACATAAAAAGGAACGAAATTGGGTGCTTTGTAAAGACGTGGATGGATCTAGAGACTGTCACACAGAGTGAAGTTAAGTCAGAAAGAGAAAAACAGTGTATATTAACGCATATATGTGGAACCTAGAAAAATGGTATAGATGAACTGGTTTGCAGAGTAGATATTGAGACAGAGATGTAGAGAACAAACGTATGGACACAAAGTGGGGAAAGCGAGGGGCGGTGTGGTGGTGGTGGTATGAATTGGGAGACTGGGATTGACATGTATACACTAATATGTATAAAATAGATGACTAATGAGAAAATAAATAAATAAATAAAAATGCTAACACATTTTATCCTCCTAACAACTCCACAAGGAACAACCTTTTATTATCCTCAAGGCACAGAGAGGCTACATGAGGCTCCCGCTGTTACAGTCTAATGTATGGATATAAGCCCAGGCAGTCTGCTCCTGAGTACATCTTAACCCTTATGCCCCATGGCCTCTTAGTTCAGTTTCTCCTTATCCTCACCCTCAGCTACTGAAGCAGCCTGAGTATGAACCTCCCTGCCTCCAGTCTGGTCTCTTCTCATTTGACCTTGACATCCACACTGTAGACAGAGCTACATCTCTAAGTTATAGATATATTTATATGATTCCTGGGCTTCAAAACTTGAGATGTCTCCCTAGGGATGTGAAGTCTTTATTATAAGGAATAACCTGTAATCACTGGTCAGGCTTCCACACCCTCTCACAACCCACCTTTGATTTCCTGTCCGCCCTCATCTACTACTTTCTCACCAGCCCCGTCACAGACTCTCTCCTCCAGCCATACTGGACATGGCGTGCTGCTCCCTGAGTATATCCTAAATGTTTCTGCCTCTACATCACTCACCCTACCTGAAATGTCTTCATCCCTGTTCTGAGCAGTTGCTCACCACACAGGTGTTCACAGACACACACGCACACACAATAAAACACCCACACCCATACTCATGGAATCTTAATGTGACATCAAAGTTTAGTCAAATGTCCTTGAGATAGACAAGAACAAATACTGTCATATACTTTGTTGTATCCATATCTCTATCTCTCCCATCAGATGGCAGAATCCTGGAGATTAGAAGCTGGGTCTTGCACATGTTTCCATTCTTAGTACTTAATATATTTGTACTTAAAAACATTAAAACAAATTAAATTGAACTAAATTTTAATAAATATTAACAAAATTGTAAGAATAATATTATGCCAATTTTTATAAACATGTAGCTGTAGGTATCTGAGTGTGTTTTTGTATTAGATAAACCTACTACAATATTAAAAACAATTTACTTAGCAAGATGAGATTATGGATTGTATTGTTTAATTTTTCTGTGTTTTGTAAATTTTCTATTAAGACTTTTAATAAGAAAAAAGTGTTGTTTTCACATAGAAAATTTTATTTTTGGTGATTTTGGCTATATTTCCAGCTCAGTCTGACATTTTAACATCTTTATACTGTTTATCAAACTTCTGCTTCCAGTTAGGATGTAGAATGTGAAATGCCTGTGGCCCCACGGTAATCATAAGAAAATCCTGGACAACATAGAAATAATACTTTCCTATGAGAATAGCAAAGAATAGGATGCAAGGATCCTTGTCAAACTGAACTCTAGATAGAAATGAGCCCTTCATAGTGAGGAGAGAACCTCAGCTCCTTCTAAACCTGAGAGTTCTCAGAACTCTCAGGTCTGAGAACACCTGGATGGTAGTGGAATAATTCTCACATAAACAAAGAGACTGTGTAGGAATGAGAAGAAATAAGCTGAACTTCAGAGGACAGTGTGGACTGGTGGGGCTTGAGGGAATCTGGAAGAGTGATAAATGTACAAATTATGTGGCCCAACTAATCTCTTGCCCTAACCAATCACTGAATTTTGCCAGGAAAGGAGCAATGGAGGGAAGGCTCAAAAGTAGAGGGAAATAGCAACACTTTTCTCCACAGTCTCAAAATTCTTGGATTGTGAGAAGTTGATTCCAGAGATGAACAAAAGAAAAAAAAACCCCAAAACTGATACCCAGTTGCCTCTCAGCTCAAATACTGACTTGTAGAAAAGGTGGCAATAGTGCTATAGGGGTTTAGTACAGACAGTCACTGAGCTCAATCCAAGTGAAGGTCAGACCCAGTCCCCAGAACGCTTGCTCTTATAGACCCTCACCCTAACCACCAGACAGAGAAAAAGACTTGCGTTCTTTTATGAAATAAGGAGAACAACAAAGCAAAACTATACAGCAATATCCACTATAATTTTATACACAATATAATTTAAAAATTATGAGACATACAAAGAGCAGGAAAATGTGATCATAAACAAGAGAAAACATAGTTATTAGAAGAAAACCCACCAGACAATAGAAATTATTCATACTGAAGCAAAGATAAAAAGAAAAGATTGAAGAAAACTAAGGGAGGTTCAGTGATATGTGAGATAATATCACACCACCTAACATATTTGTCACTGCTGTCCCAGAAGGAGAGAAGAGACTGAATGAGGAAGTAAAAGAGGACTTGAAGAAAAGTCAGCCAGAAGTCTTCCAAATTTAATTTAAAATCTCAACTAAGAAATTCAAGAAATGTAATAAACCTCAATTATGATTAATGCAAAGAAAGCCTCATCCAGGCACATCATAATCAAGTTTCTGAAAATAAGATAAAGAGTAAGTCTTAAAAGAATTCAGAGGAAAAAACCACTTCACCTCCAGGTGAACAATGATAAAAATGATAGTTAACTTCTCATCAGAAAAATGCAAGCTAGAAGACAAACATCATCTTTAAAATGTCAAAGAAAGAAACTTTATCAACCTAGAAATCCATACCTAGCAAAAATATCCTTTGAAAATAAAGACATTTTAAAGTCAATGCAACCTTAAAGAATTCATTGTCTGCCAAAAGAATATGCATATTACAAATATCTAATAAAGAACTTAAGTCTAAAATAAATAACTCCTAAGCAAATAAAGCACATAAACAGACACTTATTTAAAAAAAAACAACAACATAAAATCGCTACTAAGTACTAAGTGAGGTATACTGTAGTGTTAGTTATCAGGTAAATACAAATTAAAACCAAAATGAGATACTTCATGCCCACAAGAATGGCTAAATTTAAGAAAACTGATAATGGGATGTGAAGCAACTGGATTTTTCATATATTGCTGGTGGGAGTGCAATCACTTTGGAAACCTGTTGGGTAGATTCTTATAAAGTTAAACATGCACATGCCCTAGCAATTTTACTCCTGGAGAAGTGAAAACCTATGTCCACAAAAAGACTTGTACAAGAAGTACTATTCTTCAAAGCCAAAAAAATGGAAACAATTTCTGCATTCAACAATGGGAAAATTGAGAAACAAAATTTATAAGAATAGACTTCTTGGCAATAAAAATGAGTGAACAACTGATACACAGAATAATATGTATAAATCTCAAAAGCATTTTGTTGAGAGAAAGAATCCAACACAAAAGAGTGCTTACATATAATTCCTTTCATGTGCAGTTCAGAAATAGGCAAAACTAATCCATGGTGATGGAAATTGCAGAAGTAGCAGCCTCTCAGTATTGGAACTGAATGGATACAGGCAGAAGAGAACCTTTCTGGGTCATGAAAGCGCTGTATATTTTGACCAAAATTTGAGTTATGTTTGTCAAAACTTATCAACCTGTATATTTAAGATGTGTCCATTATCACTGTATTTATACTTCCATGAATAAATATCAATCTCTAGTGACAAATGTAAAAATAAAGACTAGTATCTACAAGCACATTAGTTATGCCCCTCAAGGTTTGTGGCTTCTGCAAATTATTCAAATACCTTTATTAATTCCACTGCAACTGGTAAAGATTTGAAATCAGATTTGGTAAGCACTACATCATTTTGGTCACCACTAGAATTTAACCTCCAGCAGGTCATGAGTCCTAATCAACACTTTTAGTGTACAATTAATTTGTTAATCTCAAATACATGTTTAGTTATTGGCTGAAAACTCAATCATGCTTAGTTCTATTAGGAGGTTGTTTCTGTCCAAAATCTGCTCCTCTCCCTCTATAGCTGTGGTGCTAAATGGAGCTGCAATACCTTTTCTCCACAGACACAAAGTTGAACCACTGATCCAGGTCTAAGCAAAGCATTTAATTTCTCTGTCCAGTGATTGTGCCAGCATGGGCAGGTGACTCAGTCTAGGCCAAGAGAGTGCTTCTCCAGGATTGTTTTATTTAGAGTTGGAGGACAAGGGATTTTTTTTTTGAGTATATTCTTGGAAAGATGAAAATTGGGGACTGCTAGTAGTCTTCTTTTTTTAATTATATCAGGAAAATTTATACTGAGTACAAGGTCAAGCAAAGGCAAATGTATAAAACAGGGAGAGTTCTCTTTGCATTGAGGCTCTGGTTTCCTTCTGTAAGATCCCTACAGGGACCTAGTTCACTGTAAGGAAAACCAATTTTGTTTCCTGAGCCAAAAAATCTTTCTGTTATGTTAGCTTGAGTTAAATTTCTGTCCGCTGCAATTTAACAAATCTGGTCTAGTATATCATACTGTAGTTGAGAAAATGAAATATTTTCTTTTCATACATTACTGAAAATATCAAGAACACTTTGATGAAGGTATTTTAATAGTTTGATAACATATTAAAAAATAAACAGTATGACAACTCCTGTCACATATTAATCTCTACTTCTTTTGCTTTGTGCTTGGAATAAATGTATTTAATGTTCAATTCTAAAATATCAATGGTTATTAATATTAAGTCCAGTAATAATTAATTTCCAGTGTCCCTTTTTTTTTTAATTGAAAATTCTGAAAATATAGGAATGGCCATATCATTTTTTAATATTTCCAAGTTAACCATCAAAACATATTAACTAGACTAGGGGTAGATGTAGGGCAGAACCATATAGTATCTGTGCATAAAAAAGAAGAGGGAAGCAATGGGATATCTGAAAAATCTGAAAATTGGAGAACCCCAAATAGCCAAAGCTACACACTGTGTAAAGTGTGATGGGCCAATTTTAGTAGCAGCCAAAACTGTGAGTAAAGTGTGCAGAAATGAAAGCAGTATAGGTCCTGTAATGTCCCAAAACTATCTAAATCTTCCCTTTAAGACAAAGTCCTACACTAAGAAGAACTCATAGCAACAGAAAATAAATTGAATAGGACATTGATAAGGGGGTATATTAGTCAGCTGGGGCTGCCCTAACAAAATAACACAGATGGGGTGGCTTAACAACAGGAATTATTTTCTGGAGAATAGAAATCCAAGATCAAGATGCTGAAAATTTGATTCTGGTGAGAGTTCTCTTTCTGGCTTGTTGTGTCCTCACATGACCTTTCCTCTGTGTGCACATGAAGAAGCATGGATCCTTAGTGTCTCTCTCACTTGGTATGAGAACACCAGTCCTACTGGAGTAAGGCCCCAATTATGACTTCACTTAACATTTATTACCTTCTTATAGGTCCTACATTTAAGTGCATTCATTTTGGGTGTTAGGGCTTCAAGAGTTGAATTTGGGTGGGGGATGAGATTCAGTCCATCAGTCAAATGAAATAGAAGTCCTAGAAAACACTTGGGAAGAAGAACAAGGACAAGAAATCTCAAGAAGTCCAGGGTCATACATTTACATATTATATGAAGTTTCACATTTCATGAAAATAATAGAACACAGAACGGTCATAAAGTTAAAATGGCTATCTTGACCCATTCTCTCCCTTTTAAAAGTTTAGGAAGCAAAAGTGAACAAGAGAAAATAATTGTGATGACCTGGATTGGTGGGATGGGCGGGGGTGGGGGGGAGGAAGATCCAGGAGGGAGGGGATATATGTATACATAGAGCTGATTCTCTTCACTGTACAGCAGAAACTAACACAACATTGTAAAGCAATTATACTTCAATTAAAAAATAAACAAACATGGTTGAATCCTAAGTAATTTCACTATAGGTAAAAGAATAATAAGAAACAAGATAACACCCTTACAAGAAGAGAAGAATGCCAGAAAGGCATGCTCACAAAATAAATTAAAAACTGTAACCTCATATTTCAAAATTAGTTAAAGGAAATTAAGACAATTATAGAAGAAATGAAAACAAAAACATAAATCAGAATTAAAAATAAATAAAGGAAGACTTCTGGTTTTATCTCCAATACGCAAAGATCTTAGAAGTTATCACTCCGTCACAGAAACAAAAATGCTGAACAAACTGAAAATCAGTGATTTTTTTTAGATTCATCAGAGAACTGAGATTACAGGGCTGCCTAGCTAAAATCTGAAGAGATATGTGCACACAGAAAATTGAGTGGAGATCAGCATACCTGAAACAGAAGCTTTTGGAGCCAGCAACTACCAGAAACAGTTAAATGGTAATTTTGATGAATTTCTGGAGGGTGAGAGTAGGCTAGCATGAGAGATTAAAAACTCCTGGGGCCAGTGTTAGGGGACTCCCACACTTGAGTGAGTTTAATGTCTAAAAACCCAACTAGGTTCTCATGGTTACAATTAGAGAAAAATCCTCTCCTGTTTCTGACAGAAGAAGGGAAAAGTAATATTTTAAAATATACTCAGATCTTTCTCCATAACAAAGTCCTGCCCTCCAAGGAAAACTGTATCACCAGAGTCTTATCTACATGCAGGAGGGGCACCTGGTCAGCTCTAATCTCCTCCAGCTTTCCTATCTCAAATAAGGGGCAACACACACAAAAAAGGCTAAGAAGCACTTCTGAAGGTCAGGACCTCTAAATAACAGATTTAATCAGAAGATTAAATGTCATGATTTCTCCCTCCCATCACCTTCCCACCATTTTGATAGGGCTCCAGGATAATTAGACAGTGAGTTACAATGGAAAGAGCTGCAGGAAACACTCTTCAAGAAGTTCTCAGGCAAATCCAAAGACACCAGGGGAGAAAACAAAACAAGACAACTAGAGAACAGTGACTCCTCTGGCATCTACAGTTACAGCAAACAGTAAACACAGCTCAACTCCTAGCCAGATTAACATAAAACCTCACACAAAAAGCCGAACTGCCTCAGTTTCTACTACATGATATATTGTTTCCAGCTTTCAACAACAACAACAAAAAACTACAAGGCATGCTGAAAAGCGTAAAACACTCAGTCTGAACAGACAAAGCAAGCATCAGAACCAGTCTTAGATTTGATAGAGATTTCAGAATATACAACAAGGAATTTAAAACAACCATGATTAATATAATAAGGACTCTAACGGAAAAAGTAGACAACATGCAAGAACAGATGGGTAATGTGGGCAGAGAGGTGGAAAATTTAAAAAAGAAACAAAAAGAAGTGCTACAAATCAAAAACACTGATGAATGAACAATGCCTTTTCTGGAATTTTATAAAAAATTAAAATTCTTCAGAAAGAAAGAAAAGGATACAGGTCAAAAATTCATATCTCTGAAAAGGAAGAACATTAGAGAATAAAAAAAGGTAAAGATAAATAAAATCCTTTCTTTTTTTTTATTCTTAACACATTATTGACCAGGGGATTTTTGCAGAAACTAATGCCTGTGGCCATAACAGGTCTCCGGTCAAAAATGTGTTAAATGATCTAACAGATGGTGACTTGTTCATAGTAATAAGAGAAACAATGTATTGGGTGATTATATTACATGGATAAGTAATGACAGCAATATTGGGAGGCGAGGACTGTGAATACTCAGTTATAAAGTACCAACATTTCTTGTGAACTACTAGTGTCTTTGAAAGTGAACTTAGACTGTTTGTAAATGTATATTGCAAACTCTAGGGCAGTGCTAACAAAATTTTAAAAAGAAGTATATTGCATTGCTAAGAGAACAGAGAAAATGGAAATATATTAAGTGTTCAAACAACATTAGAGAAGCAGATAATGGAAAGACAAAGGGAAAAAATAAAGGACAAGAGCAATAAATATAAAATTATTATAATTATGGTGGATATCAACTCAACTATACAAGTAACTTTAAATGTCAGTGGCCAAAATATACCAATTAAAAGGCAGAGACTGTCAAAGTGCATTAAAAAAAAAACATATTGTCTAAAAGAAACCCACTTTAAATATAAAGGCAGGGATAGCTTAAAAGTAAAGGAATGGAGAAGGATATACCATGTTAACACTATCAAAAGAAAGCTGGAATAGCTATATTAACTTCAAATAAAGCAGAATTCAGGACAAGCAAAAGTATCAGGAATAAAGAAAGGCATTACATAATGTTAAAGGAGTCAATTCTCTAAGAGTAAGATACAATACTGAACGTGCATATACCTAAAGACACAGCACTAAAATGCATGTGAATAAAACTGATAGAAATTCAAAGAGAAACAAGTAAATTTACCAAGTATAGTTGGAGTCTTCAATATGCTTCTTTTGATCTTAATAGATCCAGTAAGCAAAAAATAACTAAGGATATAGTTGACCTTAACAACACCATCAATCATCTAGATTCAACAACAATGGAATCACATGAAACATTCAGCAATATAGACCACATTCTGGGCCATAAAGCACACCTTAAGACAATAAAAAGAATAGAAATAATGCAAGGGATGACTTCAGACCATAAGGAATTAAACTAGAAAACAATAACAAACATAGTTGTATCTGAATCACTTTGCTGTGCACCTGAAACAAATACAACATTGTTAATTAACTATGCTCCAGTATAAAATTTTTTTAAAAATCCCAAAATATTTAGAGATTAAACAACTTACTTCTAAATAACATGTGGGTGGGAACGAAGTTTCAAAACAATTTTAAAACATTTTTACCTAAATGAAAATGAAAATAAAACATATCTAAAATTGTGATATGCAGTGGAATCAGTGCTTAAAATTGTGATATGCAGTAGAATCATTGCTTAAATACAAAGTATGGCATTGAATGCATATATTACAAAAGAAGAGAAATCTAAAATCAGTAACATAAATTTCCACCTTAGGAAAATAGAGCAAGAAGAGCAATATAAATGTAAGCAAGTAGAAGCAGCAATATGTTTAGAGCAAAAATCAATAACATTGAAAACAGAAACTCAATAGAGAAAATCAACTAAACCAAAAATCTGATACTTTGAAAAGATCAATAAAATTTATAAACTAAGAAAAAAGTGGGAAGACATAAATTACTAAAATTAGAAATGAAAGAGAGGAGCTCACTACTGGTCCCATGGACATTAATGGAATATTATGAACAATTCTGTGATCACAAACTTGCTAACTTTGATGAAATGGACCTATCCTTGGGAGACACAAACTACTCAAACTGACACAGGAGAGGTAATCTGAATATGTTTATATCTATGAAAGAAAGTAAATCAATAATTGGTAATCTTCCAAAAAGAAAGCACCAGGCCCAGATGATTTCACTGGTGATTAGACTAAATATTTAAGGAAGAAATGAAGTCAATTCTCTATAATCTCTTCTAGAAGATAGAAGCAGAGGGATTACTTTCTAACTCATTTTATGAGGCAGCATTACCAAAATACCAAAACCAGATCAAGACATTACAAGAAAGGAAAAGAAGGGGCCAATCTCCCATGAAGGTAGATGTGAAAATCCTCAACAAAATATTAAGAAATTGAATCAAACAATGTGTAAAAGGGATTATACAGCATGACCAAGTGGGGCTTATTTCAGGTATGCAAAGCTGGTTCAAAATTCAAAAATGAGTCAATGTAATCAATCACATCAACAGGCTAAAGAAGAAGACTCATAAACTTAATAGATACAGAAAAAGCATTTGACGAAATCAGACATCCATTCATTATAAAAACTCAATCAGCTAGAAACAGAGAACTTCCTCAACTTGATAAAGAACACCTGCGAACAACCTATAGCTAACATCATACTTAGTGGTGAGAAATTAGATGCCTTTCCCCTAAATATGAGAATGAGGCAAGGATAACCCCTCTCACCATTCTTATTCAATACTGTGTGAGAAGTCCTAGCTAATACAATATGACTTAAAAAAAATACAAGGTGTACACATAGGGAAGGAAGATATAAAGCTGTGTTTGCAGATGACATGAGTGTCCTATGAAGAAAAAAACCAAAGAATAGAAAAACAAAACAAAACCTACTGGAACTAATAAGCAACTATATAAAGGTTGCAGGACATATGATTAATATACAAAAGTCAATTTCTTTCTTATATACCAGTAATAAACAATTAGAATTTGATATTAAAATCATAATTAGTTACATTAGCATCAAAATAATTACTTAGCTATAAACTTAACAAAACTATACAGGAGCTATGTGAAGAAAACTGTAAACTCTGATAAAAGAAATCAAAGACATTTGAAAAAAATGTAGAGATACTCCATGTTCACTGGTAGAAAGATTCAATATTAGGGTGTCAATTATTCCTAACTAGATCTAATGTAATCTCAATCAAAAATCTCATTTTGTGGATATGACAAACTGATTTTGAAGTTTATATGGAAAGGCAAAACTCCCAGAATCAAAACAATGCTGAAAAAAAATTGGAGAATTAACTTGAAGACCTACTACAAAGTTAAATTAATCAAGACAACTTAGTACTCACTAAAGACTAGACAACTAGATCAATGCAACAGAATAGAGAGCCCAGAAATAAACTCACACAAGTTTAGTGTGACAAGTATAGTGTGACAATATGTCTCCTTTGACAAAGGAGACAAGGTCATTCAATGGAGGAAAGGATAGTCTTTTCAACAAATGATGCTAAAACAATTGGACATCCATAAGCAAAAAAAAAAAGTTGAATCGAGACACAGAACTTACACCTTTCACAAAAAATTAACTCAGAATACATCATAGAACATTATAGACCATGTAAAGCACAAAATTATAAAACTTCTAGAAAACAACACAGTAGAAAATTTAGATGACCTTGGATTTGACAATAAGTTTTTATATACAAAAACAAAAGCCCTTTCCTTGAAAAAAATTAATAATTTATACTTTTTACTAAAAATAAAAACTTCTGCTCTACTTAAAGACATTCTTAAGAGAATAAAAAGACAAGCCATATAATGGATGAAAATATCTGCAAAACATACATATGATAAAGAACTTGCATCCAAAATATACAACAAACTCTTAAAATTCAATAATGAAAAACCAAACAAAAAACAAGCCAATTGAAAAATGGAAAAAAGAATTGAACACACACTTCAACAAAGAAGATGTATGGATTACAAATATGCATAAAAAAGATGCTCAACAGCATATACTAATTTCCAATTAAAACAACAGTGAAGGGCTACTACAAACCTATTAGAATGGCTAAATTCCAAAAACCTGACAGTGTTGGCCCTGATGCAGAGCAACAGGGACTGTCATCTTTGCTGGTACAAATATACAATGGTACTGCCACTTTGTAAGACCATTTGACAGTCTCTTAGAAAGCTAAACATAGTTTTACTATCTAGCAATTTTACTCCTAGATATTTGTCCAGTGCAGTTGAAATCTTATATCAACACAAAAGCCTAAGCATGAATGTTTATAGCAGTTTTATTCATAATGGTCAGAGACTGGAAGCAACCAAGAAGTCCTTCAGTAAGTGACTGGATATACCAACTGTGGTATATCTATACAATGGAATATTACTCAACAATAAAAAGAAATGAGCTACAAAGCCGTGAAAACACACGGAGTAACTTTAAAGGCATATTACTACATGAACAAAGTCATCTGAAAAGCTAAATACTCTTCAATTCCAACTACATGACCATTCTGGAGGGAGAACTTACTATAGAGAACATAAAAGGTGAATGGTTTGGAAACCATTCCAAATCATTAGGGGAAGAAATGAGAGCTGAATAGGTGGAACACCCATTCATAGGGGATTTTTAGGGCAGAGAAACTATTCTGTAGGGTATTATAATGTAGGATATATGACATTATGCATTTATGAAAACCAAAGACCTATAAAACACAAAGAATGAACCTAAATGTAAATTGTGGACATTAGTTAGTCATAATGTATTGATATTGGTTAATTATTTGTGATAGATATAACAAACTAATATTTGATGATAATAAATGGAGGGGAGATTATGGGAACTCTCTGTATCATCTGCTCAGTTTTTCTGTTAATCTAAAACTATTCTAAAAAAAAGTCTAAATAAATTAAGTGGTAGAACCCAGAAGAGAATTAAAATAAAAGAAAAAAACATTCAGAAATAAAGACTACACCAAAAGAACGCAAGAGTAAATAAACACAATACATAATAACTTAAGAGAAATAGGTGAAAAGAAAAAAAATGAAATGAAAGAAATAAAAAGTATTAGAGTGAAACTGGTAAATTAGAAGTAAAGAAGCTCAACATATATAACAGGAGTCTCTGGAAAAGTAAAGCAATGCAGTGGAATAGAACAGTAGTGACAATAAAAACCTGTAATTCAAAAAAATGTTTCAAACATACGGTTAAGATTTGAAACTCCATATTGAAATGATCCACCATGTTCCTGGGAAATTGACCCAGAACAAACAATATCAAGTGTGGTAGAAGAATAATGACCCCTTAAAGATGTCTACACCCTAATCTTCAGAACTGTATGTTTCCTTGCATGACAAAGGGACTTTACAGATATGATTAAGGTTAAGGACCTTGAGATGAGATTATCCTGTGCTGAGTGGGCCCTATCTAATCGCACGAATCCTGAATGGAGGAGAACTCTTCCTGGCTGTGGTGGGAGAGGAATGTGACTACTAAAAAAGGATCGAGGGAGATATGATGGTGCTGGCTTTGAAGAGGAAGGAAGGGGTCCATGACCCAAGGGATGTGGGTGGCATCTCAGAGCTGGAAAACGCAAGGAAACAGATTGTCCCTTAGAGCCTCCAGAAAGGAATACATCTTTGCTGATATGCTGGTTTTAGCCCAGTGAGACCCATTTTGGATATCTGACCTAGAGCTGTAAGAGGATAAATTTGTGTTGCTTTAAGCTGTTAAGTTTGTGGTATTTTATTACAGCAACAATAAAAATCTAATGCACCAAAAATATTTAATAAAATCATTGGACCTTAAAGATAAAAATTCCAAGCAAGAAAGAAATTCAGAATGCAATTAGACTTTACAATGGCAATGCTACTGAAGGGCAGCAATGACAGAAGACAGTGGAGTAACTTTTTTTTTTTTTGGAGTAACTTTTTAAGATGCCCAAAGAACAAAGTGTGAGACGAGATTTTATACCCAGTTACCAACAAATTGTTAACAACATACAAGTTCATAATGAATACCCTTACACCTTCCTGAGGAATCTTCCAGAAAATGAACTTCAAAGAATAAAAATGACTAGAAACACATTGACATAAAAACTATTTTCCTTAAAATTGAGACTGATAGCATAGGAGAAAAAAAATACAAATGTAAAAACCTGAATATTAAAAGAAAATTTGATAGAAGGCATGAAATACTTTCTTTTTAAAAAACAAGAACTTATACCTAGCTCTGTCTACTGAAAAGGAAAAAATGAGTGTGACAACCCAGGTGTGACACACGCAACTAGTACCTAAAATCCAAGCTATGTTCTGTATGGATTGGACCATTTCCTATGGAAAAGAACCTGAGGATCCTTAGCAAAAAGGTTTTCCAGGTCTGGGACAGGAAACATGCAAAGATGGCTGAAATATCTTGTAATACAAAATAGCCATGAATCTATCAAAAACTATTCAAGTAGTTTCAAAAGATCTCAAGAGCCAAATTGAAGAGCCTCCCATGGGCTAACATGATTTAATTTGAACACCAATGAAAATAATAGGTGCCATGTACAGAAATATATTAAATGTTTACTTCCATGACTTTATTATAATACCAATAAAAAGACCTAACTGATCATCATCAGAATATGCTAGGAACTGAAATCATTATTTTGGAAATGGGTACATAAAGAGAAAGAATCAAACATTTATCCTGCCTTTCCCATACTAATATACCATTGGATAACCTAAGAGTAGATCAGAGGAAGTTTCACTTTATAATAGTATTCCACCTAATAAATGAAGAAGAAAGAATAGAGCTTGAATATTACTATTTTCTTCCCTAAAGAACTACTTGATCTAAGCATTGAATATCAATGTCTGCTAACATCACAAAAGAGAGAAAATCAGACATTTTTTGCCTTCTGATAAAACACCCCACCACCCATGAAATTGTATTGGAAAACTATCTAATCCAAATCTGATCAAAATTCTAGATCCAACGACCAATGTTCAGGATATACAGAAGACAGAGGAAGCTGTTCAAGTACATTTAAAAAACCCTGTGTTTCTTTAACAAAAACACAACAAAAAATAAAAGAGGGAGAAATAAAAGAGGGAGAAAGAAGTAGGGACAGAGAAGAAAACCAACAATTGAAAGAAACATAAAAAATCATCTCACATATGGACTTACTTGGGTTCTGATTCAAATAAACTATAAAATAAATCCATTTATAGCATTTATGAGATAATGGGAAGTTTGCATGCTTACTGGATATGTGATAGTATTTTTAGAAGTGTTCAATTTTTTAGCTAGGATATTGATATTTTCATTATATTAATAAGTGAGTTGTTTTAGAGACATATACTGAAATGGAGAGATGAAATACTAGGATGTTTGGGACTTACTTCAAAAGTTTACAGGCTGGAGAAAGTAGATACATTATAGGCCATGGGGTAGAGTACAAGAGTGGATAATTGCTGAAGCTGTGTGATAAGTTTTCGGGATTTTGTTATATTATTTTCAAATATATTTGAAATTCTCAATAAAGATTTAAAAATCCAAATAGAATTTGCATTTCTCTAGCCTTCTGATGACTATTTCGTTCTTCAAGATTACTGTGTGTTACTGAATAACATCACGAAGCATTTTAAGATCTCTAAGTAGTTTGCGATATAATGTATATGGAATTGGAAATCCGAATACATGAAAATTTCCCTCTTAACTATGTTTCCTCCACCCCTTCCAGACTGACGATTATGGATAAGGAAGATGGAAACAAAGGATTGAGACAGGATTAGCTTAGCCTTGGCACAGGGTCAAAGGGAAGAGCTGTCATAACCCAGCAGCCCTCCAGGAATTTCTCTTCTGAGACAGCTTAGCCTTGAATCTAAATTTGAAATAGACATGATTGATTTTCCTTTTACATTAAGAAAACCCAACCCTCATTCGGGCCAAGAGGGAAGCTACAGATAGACGTTGCAAATATTACAGATTTAGAGTTCTTAGTAGCTGACTTCATTGCTTTGTTAATGGGACTACATCATTTGTTTCCTTTATATTGAATTTAAAAACCTACAATGCTTGCTTTTCTCATTTTCACTAATATTATCTCACAATAATTTTAAAGACATTTGATGTTTTCTACCTATACTCTCCAATCTCTGAATAATATTTCTTACATAATCTTTCTGAAGAGAGAAATGTTAAAATTTATTAAAAGTTATATTCTATTGTCCTCTAATTTGAATTTAAGAGCTTAATATGAAGCTGTTTGAATTTCTAGTTTCATCCCCTCCTGGGGATGAAACTGGATGTAGCAGTAGCATAGATCCAGCTGCAGGATAGTATTGGCGAGCACAGCAATGAATTTTCACTGAAAACCCCCAACACTGAATGCTTCATTTTTCTTTTCTTTCTTCTTTTTTTTTTCAAGAAATCCCCAATCTGTGAGATATGTGATGCCATTTGTGCCAGAATACTTTGCATAATAATGGTCTCCTTCAGTTTTCCAGGCTCACATAGAAGAATTACTAAGGAAACTAGGCAGTAACACCAACAACAAAAACAAAAATTGCCCATTTTTCACTGATACTGCTCTTATTCTTCTAATTTTTTTTTAGCAATTTTATCTTTTTAAATGTAAATACTTGTAAGAGTTCAGAAAAAGATATCCAGTTATTAACGTTTCAGGTATAATTATTACTCTTCCTAATCTCTACCTTTTCCATGGAGCAGTTTTCTTTAGAAGAAGCATTACTACTTCTCTACTTGTGTGGGCCCTCAGACATCTTCAAATAAATGTCTGTAGGTGGGACTCTCTGATTATAAAGGCTGAGTGAAATTAATGTTTTTAATGTACCAAGGTGTGAAGTATGAACTTCAGCTGGGCTTCCATAAAGAACTCTGTTGATTCCGTGTTTGAAGCTACAGAAGATCTGTCTCGAATGTCGCCATTGAAGCCTTTTACTAGCTCTCGTGCTAATCAGCGAGGAGAGCCTGCAGCTTCGTATAATGTGGAGTCAAGAGTGCTGACAAGCAGTTATCAGCGCTAATGATAACCGCTGTGTTTCAGCAGCCAGGATCAGAAAACGCTTTCCACATTTGCCTTCTCTTTTTCAGAACTGAATACTTAAGAAATCAGTAGACTGTTGCCAGGAGCCTTGCCTGCAAGATGCTGCCTTTGAGGATGTTTGCAAGCCTTTAAAAGAGTAACCAGAATGCATTCCATTCCTTATGAATTTCTTATTTATGGGAAGGATGGAATTATAAGGTGTCCTCCTAAGGACCATTAGACACATGTAATATTCTAATCATTTTCTGTATATCTGCATATCTCTTAAGACTGTTACTCATATTTTGAAGCATTTCAAAAGATGCAGCTTTCAGGGTGCTGATGTCAAGCTACACTTGACCCTGACAAGCGGGGTTCTGAGTTCAAATTTTAGAGCCCCTCCTGATCCTCCAGTTTATAAATCCTTGCTAAATTTAGAAGCCTTGACTTGGTGAACCATCTTCAACACACAGAAGTGGTTCCACTTATGAATCATTTATTAATTCATTTCCTCATTTACGTCATGAGTCAGTCAATATTATTTACTGAGCATCTACTTTGTGCTGTAAGTACCGGCTTACATGCTGCTCATGTACAAGAGGATAACATAATCCTGAAAGAACTCACAATCCACGGAGGATACAGACATAGAAGCTTTGATCAAGTACCTCTGGCAGCAAGGGAGAGAACAAAGAATGCTCCTTGGGCAGCGAGGCAGGCTTCCCAGAGGAGGTAACAGTTTCCCTAGGCCCTAAAGAATGAGGATTCTATGAGAAGTACTGGTACCTTTTATAGTGTGTTCTTTATTGGGCAAATGGGGCCTCTCCCTTGTCCCCTGAAAAAAAATAAAATCAAATCATGATTATAAGCTAGCAACAATGCTTTGATCTTGGGTGTCAAGAAATTCCATCTCCAGAAAGTCCCTGTTAAAATGTGAAAGAGGTTGGCTCATTAACTCAAATTTATAGGACTTTTAATACCTCTCCTGTTACATCACACAACTGATATGAGGTTCAAATAAGATATTTGGAAAATCACATTCTTTGTCAATTATAAAGTACAATGCAACTGTTAGATATTTGTGATTCTATCACTATTGTCATAGTAATACCAGTCTTACTGTAATAAGGATTATTTTATCAGTTTTCTGGACTCCGGCAATATAACTGGGAGAAAATTAAAAATTACAAATGGTTTTGAAATATTTTTGTTATGACATAGTGAATACTTCCAAAAAGGTTTATTAAGGAAAACTTTGCCATAAAGAAAAGTCATTTTGTGTTACTAGAGAGACAGAATAACAGGCTAGATTCTCCCATCTAGTTTAGAAATTACAATGACCTCCACCTGGTTGTCAAGCTCTGGAATTTCGGGGTCCAGCCACCGCTCCCTTTTTTCAACAAGGCAGCTTCATCCTTCATTTGCTTCTCCACCCACAGGTCGGCGCAAAAAGTTACCCAGCGGCTAGCCTACACCCAGACTTAGGGTGCCAACAAATTAAAGACCCCAAAACTATTTTTGAAGGATGTTATTTGAAATTTCAATTAGAAGCATCAAAGAAGTTAAACATTAAAAAAAACCTCCGTTGCATTATCTCAGTCTTCATTTATAAACTAAGCATTGTTTTTATTCTTAATACACGTGGGAGAAGAACCACAAATGTTTCTGTGCTTAAGGCTCCCGAAGGGTCGTCAATGCCCCACCTGGGAGTTTCAAAGCGCGTTCACAGTTTCCTGCGGTTCTAAACTCCAGTAAACCGAGGGAAGAGTGGACGCCACTCTCCGAGCATCTCTGCCCTGGACACCGAAGGCGGACACATGGTGCTGGACAGACAGGAAAGGATATTTGCAAACCTGAGGCCACTCCTGTGGGCGCCGGCATCGGCATGCAGCAGCTTTCCGCCCGCTGGGCGGTTCCCGTCTCCTAATGAAACGTCCCACATTTGAAAGGGGCCTGGCCCCCAGCCTTCCCGTCTCCCCCATGCCACGCCCAAGAGCACGGATTTGAGGTGCACCAGGGGTACCCAGAGTGTGCAAAGACGCCCTTCGTACCTTTCTCCTGGTCTGAAGTAGCCCCCGCTGAGGTCAGGGGAGACGGGGCACATCAGCCCACAGAGCCTGGCGTCCACCTGAAGGGGCCTGAGTGGCAGGTGAGCAGAGAGGGCTCCACCCCCTCAGACGCGTCTGCGCAGTGCGGTCAGCGGGACGCGCCCAGGTGTAAACCCAACTGACAGGGTGAGGGCGGGGCTTCATGCTGGTGGTGATGTACTCAAAACACACCCTGGCAAACAGAGTAGGACGTTCAAAGCAGTAAATCCCCCCCCCACCTTACATTTCTGAACTCCCTGCAACGTTTCTTTTTAAAATTTATTTATTTATTCATTTATGGCTGTTGGGTCCTCGTTTCTCTGCGAGAGCTTTCTCTAGTTGTGGCAAGCGGGGGCCACTCTTCATCGCGGTGTGCGGGCCTCTCACTATCGCGGCCTCTCTTGTTGCGGAGCACAGGCTCCAGGCGCGCAGGCTCAGTAGTTGTGGCTCACGGGCCCAGTTGCTCCGTGGCATGTGGGATCTTCCCGGACCGGGGCTCGAACCCGTGTCCCTTGCATTGGCAGGCAGATTCTCAACCACTGCGCCACCAGGGAAGCCCCCCCTGCAACGTTTCCTACAAGCCCCCTTGCCTCTTGCGTCTCTTTCTTTTGCACCCACAGCTGCTCCTTACCTTCGGCGGCAAAATTCTCCCAGTTCCGGCCGTGACTCCTGCCTTTGCACAGAGACCCCTTTCTCCTGCTTCACCACCACGTGCAGTCGCTTCATGATGACATCCTGTCACGGGAGCCCAAGGAGAGAGAGCTGGTGTGGAGCCGGCAGACCTTTCCTGCGAGGGTGCAGGAGGGGAGGGCCCTGAGGGGGACACTCTAAACATTTGACGTTTTGGACAAAAAATAATTTTTGCCCCAGCACAGTTGTCACTTCCGAAAGCTGAACACAGAGCCCTAAGTATTTGGGTGCAGGTGACACTGAGAATCTAGGGCAGAGTCTCTGTGGGTCCAGGAAAAGCACCCACAGAGTCGTGACTACCCTCAGAGCCACCACTGATTGGAAACCTACTACTTGCCCGGGAGCTTTACGTATTTAGTTTTCCTCCGAGCGATGTGATGAGATGGATCTTATCATCCCTGCTTTGCAGCTGAAGAACTAGAGAAAATCAGGGAGCCTAAATGATCTCCAGCTAATTGCAGCAGGCAGCGTGCGGGCCCCATGCCTGCAGCGTTCAGGCCCGTGTTTCCCCTTAAGTCGCACTTGTCCACGGGGAGGGTGTTAAAGGCGGTGGTAGCTCCTCAGATAAACAGAGGTTTGCCAAAGACAACAGGCCCCCCTATCTCCCCCGGATGCCGGGCCTGGCCCAGCCTCTCTATAGATTCTAAGACTGTTGACATCAGCGCACTTTGACCCGCCCCGGTGGGACGGGAGCTCTCCCCCTCTCACAGCAGCCCTAGGTGTCTGCTCTCCAGTGCGCCTGCAAAGCGAACAGCCATCTGGGTGGCGGCCACCCACGCCAGCTTTGGGGCGGTTCATGCCAAGGACTAGAAAGCGATCTTTCTCTTCCTGACTCTTCCCCTCCCCCTCCTTCAGATGGGAAGGTTCACATTTTTCTGAGAGGTAAAGGGGGTTAAATCTCCATGGGCCATTCTTTGAGCTGTAAAGCAAAACAATAAAAAGGTTCTGTAAGCCCTAACACCTTTTATACATTTTGCAGTTCAAAGAGAAGAAAGAATAGTGCGCCCCTAGCAAGACACTTAGATACTTTCCACTTGAACCTCTCACATGTCCATTTTTCTACACAGCCTCCAGCGATATTCTTAATTAGGGGCCAATACTTCCTTCTTTCTAAAATAAGTAGTATAAACCCTCCCATGTTCCACGTTAAGGGGAGGGACATAGAAACACGAGTTAAAGGCTGTTTGTATTCTGTTTTTCATACTGAAGTGATCCTTGTAAAACTCACTTCATTGTAGAATTAATGGTCCTTTTCTCATGCTTTAGGGCAGAAGCTGATCACCAGTCTGGGTCAGGGAAAACACTTCCCGGTGTAGGATTGCAGAGTTAAGTGTGTGCTGAGGAATGTGGGCTTTACTTTTATGCTCCGATGCAGGTGCTGCAGGACACGGCCCTGCACCCTCTGTTTCTCCAAAGGTGCTGGTGGACAAGCTGAGGCCACCGGAAACACCCACCCCACGAGCCTCTCTGATGGCTCTGAGTGGACAGCAGGTGTCTGTAAGTGAATAGTCTGGACTCAACCAACTGGAACGATTTTTAACACTGTGTGAAGGACCGTCTTTCTGAGGAGGGACAGATGCAGGAGGCACTCGGACCACATTTGCTTTCACTCAGAAGTTGCTGACATATTTTTGTGTACAGATTAAAACTTGTATTTCTATTTTAAACCCAAGCAGAGGGAAATCGTATGTTCCCTGAAACAGAGGAAAAGTTACAAGAAAAGTATACATCATACAGATATTTAATTAATTTAAATGGAGTTGGCTGCTATAGCTATAAAGTTGGCCAAATTTTATACTCTAAAGCAGTGCTAGCAGAGCTTCCTGTGATGGTGGGAATGTTATATGGTAGCCACTGGCCATATGTGGCTATTGAGCACTTGAAATAGGGCTAGTGTGACCGAGGTGCTGAAATTTTAATAAAAATAAATTTAAATTGATATAGTCACATCTGGCAAGTGACTACAATGTTGGACAGTGCAATTTTTTTTTTTTTTTTTTGCCCCGGCCCCCGTAGGGTCCTGCTTGGTTACACTTTCTATTTATAAAAATGATGATTCTGATGATTCATGACAAATACTTTTACGTTTTTTTGGTTTTTTTTTTTCGCGGTACGCGGGCCTCTCACTGTTGTGGCCTCTCCCGTTGCGGAGCACAGGCTCCTGATGCGCAGGCTCAGCGGCCATGGCCCACGGGCCCAGCCGCTCCGCGGCATGTGGGATCCTCCCGGACCGGGGCGCGAACCCGGTTCCCCTGCATCGGCAGGCGGACGCGCAACCACTGCGCCACCAGGGAAGCCCTGGACAGTGCAATTTTGAAGTGTAGTGAGTATTTAACATTTGATGTGATGAGCATATTAAAAGAACATTAGCAAATTCAGTGTGGTTTCTCTACTGTTGATTGAATATATTTTGTCTCACACCAGGCAGGGGTTTGAAGTATGATAAGGTTCACAGGAAAGAAGAGGCAGCAGATGTGTGCTTTCACTCCACCTACAGCCCTGCCTCAAGGTGATAAAAATTAGCCCAACAAGTATTGAGAAACACTGGTTCTGACTCTTTCACTCACTCTCACTTCTAACTTGCCTCATTACGCTGTGAATGTAAGAGAAATTTGTTAGAAGAACTTACTAGTTGAGGGAAGACTTTGTGGTCCATTTCTACTCTCTCCACTATTTTTGAAAGACCAATAGTATGAAAGAGTTGAAAAGGCATATAACAAAACAATTGCCAAGATAAAATAACTCTCTTTAGATTTTTCTTTCACTTACTTTCTTTGCCTCATTTTTCCTTTTCAAGGCAAATTTTCTTCTTTCTGGCTTGATGACCATATGACTTTTCTAGGGCTGCCATAACAGAGTAGTATAAACCAGAAGGCTTAAACACAGCTATAGAGGCTGGAAGTCCATGAATAAGGTGCCTGCAGAGTTAGTTTCCTCTGAAGCCTTCCCTTGGCTTGCAAATGGTTGCCCCCTTGCAGCCTCCTTACAGGGTCTTTTCTCCGTGTGCCTGCAACCCTTGTATCTCTTCGTATATCCGAATCTCCTTTTCTTATAAGGACACCAGTGAGATTAGATTAGGGCTCACCCTAAGGGCTTTATTTTAACCTAATAACCTCTTTAAAGGGCTGTCTCCAAATACAGTCACATTTTGAGGTACTGGGGAAGGGTAGGTCTCCAACATATGGATTTGAGGGGGGATACAATCCAGTCCATAACGTTGATGATAAGTAATATTCTATTTTTTGAAGAGTTATACATTTCTTAGTTTATAATTTTCATGCTTCAATTAAGAATAAAGTACCATCTATCTCTGGCCATTATATTTCTGACATATAAGTGGGTATATACACAATATGTAAAAATAGAAATTCTCCTATTTGTTCTAATTCATTAATATAGGATTAAAATATACTGTTTATCTATCACATTCTTTTTGTAGCTAGTTCATCCTTGTCAAATGTAAGGAGAAATAAGAAAGAGAAAAATGCCTTTTAAAAATATGCCTAACTTGGATGTCGAATTTTAAAATCAAAAGATTTTCCTGCCTCTATTGAGACGATCATATGGTTTTTCTCCTTCAGTTTGTTATTATCATGTATCACATTGGTTGATTTGTGCATATTGAAAAATCCTTGCATCCCTGGGATAAATCTCACCTGATCATGGTGTGTGATCCTTTTAATGTGCTGTTGGATTCAGTTTGTTAGTATTTTATTGAGGATTTTTGCATCTATGTTCATCAGTGATATTGGCCTGTAATTGGCCTGTATTCTTTGTAATAACTTTGTCTGGTTTTGGTATTAAGGTGATGGTGTCCTCATAGAATAAGTTCAGAAGTATTCCTTCCTCTACAATTTTTTTGGAATAGTTTCAGAAGGATAGATATTAACTCTTCTCTAAATGTTTGGTAGAATTCACCTGTGAAGCTATCTGGTCCTGGACATTTGTTTGTTGGGAGTTTTAAAATTACTGTTTTGATTTCAGTACTGGTAATTAGTCTGCTCATATTTTCTATTTCTTTCTGGTTCAGTCATGGGAGATTGTAATTTTCTAAGAAATTGTCCATTTCTTCTAGGTTGTCCATTTTATTGGCATATAGTTGCTTGTAGTAGTCTCTTATGATCCTTTGCATTTCTGTGGTGTCAGTAGTAACTTCTTTTTCATTTCTAATTTTATTGATTTGAGTTCTCTCCTTTTTATCTTCATGAGTCTGACTAAATGTTTATCAATATTGTTTACCTTTTCAAAGAACCAGCTTTTAGTTTCATTGCTCTTTTCTATATATGTTTTTTATTCTGTATGTCATTTACTTCTGCTTTGCTCTCTATGATTTCTTTCCTTCTACTAATTTTAGGTTTTGTCTGTTCTTTCTCTAGTTGCTTTAGGTGTAAGATTAGGTTGTTTATTTGAGATTTTTCTTATTTCCTGAGGGAAGTTGGTATTACTGTAAACGTCCCTCTTAGAAATGCTTTTGCTGTGTCCCATAGGTTTTGGATTATCGTTTTTTCATTGTCATTTGTCTCTAGGTACTTTTTTTTCCTGATTTTTTTGAATTTATTTTTTTATACAGCAGGTTCTTATTAGTCATCAATCTTGTACACATCAGTGTATACATGTCAATCCCAATCGCCCAATTCATCACACCATCATGCTCACCCTCCTGCCACTTTCCCCCCTTGGTGTCCATATGTTTGTTCTCTACATCTCTGTCTCAAATTCTGCCCTGCAAACCAGTTCATCTGTACCATTTTTCTAGGTTCCTCTGTCGATGGGCATTTAGGTTGCTTCCATGACCTGGCTATTGTAAACAGTGCTGCAATGAACATTGGGGTGCATGTGTCTTTTTGAATTATGGTTTTCTCTGGGTATATGCCCAGTAGTGGAATTGCTGGGTCATATGGTAATTCTATTTTTAGTTTTGTAAGGAACATCCATACTGTTCTCCATAGTGGCTGTATCCATTTACATTCACACCAAAAGTGCAAGAGGGTTCCCTTTTCTCCACACCCTCTCCATTTGTTGTTTGTAGATTTTCTGATGATACCCATTCTAACTGGTGTGAGGTGATACCTCATTGTAATTTTGATTTGCATTTGTCTAATAATTGGTGATGTTGAGCAGCTTTTCATGTGCTTCTTGGCCATCTGTACGTCTTCTTTGGAGAAATGTCTATTTAGGTCTTCTGCCCATTTTTGGATTGGGTTGTTTGTTTTTTTTGAT
>NC_041217.1:2646897-2647293 GCF_002837175.3 Physeter macrocephalus
TCTTACATTTAGGTCTCGAATCCACTTTGAGTTTATTTTTGTGTATGGTGTTAGGAAGTGTTCTAATTTCATTCTTTTACATGTAGCTGTCCAGTTTTCCCAGCACCACTTATTGAAGAGACTGTCTTTTCTCCATTGTATATCCTTGCCTCCTTTGTCCTAGATTAGCTTACCATAGTTGTGTTAGTTTATCTCTAGGTTTCTATATTTTTCTATTGATCTATGTTTCTGTTTTTGTGCCAGTACCATATTGTCTTGATTACTGTAGCTTTGTAGTATAGTCTGAAGGCAGGGAGTCTGATTCCTCCCGCTCTTTTTTTTTCCCTCAAGACTGCTTTGGTTATTCGGGGTCTTTTGTGTCTCCATACAAATTTTAAGATATTTTGTTCTAGTTCC
>NC_041217.1:2648685-2659926 GCF_002837175.3 Physeter macrocephalus
TTTTCTATTGTTTTCTTCATCTCTATTTCATTTATTTCTGCTCTGATTTTTATGATTTCTTTCCTTCTGCTAACTTTGTGTTTTGTTTGTTCTTCTTTCCCTAGTTCCTTTAGATGTATGGTTAGATTGTTTATTTGAGATTTTTCTGGTTTCTTGAGGTAGGCTCTATAGCTATAAACTTCCCTCTTAGAGCTGCTTTTGCTGTATCCCTTAGGTTTTTGATAATCGTGTTTTCATTGTCATTTTTCTCTAGGTATTTTTTGATTTCTTCAGTGATCTCTTGGTTATTTAGGAACATATTGTTTAGCCTTCATGTGTTTGTGTTGTTTCTTTTTTTCCCCTGTAATTCATTTCTAATCTCATAGCGTTCTGGTCAGAAAAGATGCTAGATATGATTTCAATTTTCTTAAATTTACTGGGGCTTGTTTTGTGACCCAAGATGTGATCTATCCTGGAGAATGTTCCATGCACAGTAGGGAAGAAAGTGTAATCTGCTGTTTATGGTTAGATTGTTTATTTGAGATTTTTCTGGTTTCTTGAGGTAGGCTCTATAGCTATAAACTTCCCTCTTAGAGCTGCTTTTGCTGTATCCCTTAGGTTTTTGATAATCGTGTTTTCATTGTCATTTTTCTCTAGGTATTTTTTGATTTCTTCAGTGATCTCTTGGTTATTTAGGAACATATTGTTTAGCCTTCATGTGTTTGTGTTGTTTCTTTTTTTCCCCTGTAATTCATTTCTAATCTCATAGCGTTCTGGTCAGAAAAGATGCTAGATATGATTTCAATTTTCTTAAATTTACTGGGGCTTGTTTTGTGACCCAAGATGTGATCTATCCTGGAGAATGTTCCATGCACAGTAGGGAAGAAAGTGTAATCTGCTGTTTTTGGATGCAATGTCCTATAAATATCAATTAAATCTATCTGGTGTATTTTGTCATTTAAAGTTTTTCTTTCTTTATTATTTTCATTTTGCATGATCTGTCCATTGGTGTAAGTGAGGTGTTAAAGTCCCCCACTATTATTGCGTTACTGTCACTTTCCTCTTTTAGAGCTGTTAGCAGTTTCCTTATGTATTGGGGTGCTCCTATGTTGGGAGCATATATATTTATAATTGTTATATCTTTTCTTGGATTGATCCCTTGATCATTATGTAGTGTCCTTCCTTGTCTCTTGTAACATTCTTTATTTTAAAGTCTATTTTATCTGATATGAGTATTGCTATTCCAGCTTTCTTTTGATTTCCATTTGCATGGAATATCTTTTTCCATCCCCTCACTTTCAGTCTGTATGTGTCCCTAGGTCTGAAGTGGGTCTCTTGTAGACAGCATATATATAGGTCTTGTTTTAATACCCATTCAGCAAGCCTGTGTCTTTGGTTGCAACGTTTCACCCATTCACGTTTAAGGTAATTATCGATATGTATGTTCCTATGATCATTTTCTTAATTGTTTTGGGTTTGTTATTGTAGGTCCTTTTCTTGTCTTGTGTTTCCCACTTAGAGACGTTACTTAGCATTTGTTGTAGAGTTGGTTTGGTGGTGCTGAATTCTCTTAGCTTTTGCTTGTCTGTAAAGCTTTTGATTTCTCCATTGAATCTGAATGAGATCCTTGCTGGGTAGAGTAATCTTGGTTGGAGGTTCTTCCCTTTCATCACTTTCAGTATATCATGCCACTCCCTTCTGGCTTGTAGAGTTTCTGCTGAGAAATCAGCTGTTAACCTTATGGGAGTTAGAACTCCTAACAAGGGAGTTCTTGTATGTTATTTGTCTTTTCTCCCCCGCTGCTTTCAATAATTTTTCTTTGTTTTTAATTTTTGCCAATGATTACTATGTGTCTTGGCATGTTTCTCCTTGGGTTTATCCTGTATGGGACTCTCTGTGCTTCCTGGACTTGGTGGCTATTTTCTTTCCCATGTTAGGGAAGGTTTCAACTATAATCGCTTCACATATTTTCTCTGGTCCTTTCTCTCTCTCTTTTCCTTCTGGGACCCCTATAATGTGAATGTTGTTGCGTTTAATGTTATCCCAGATGTCTCTTAGGCTGTCTTCATTTCTTTTCATTCTTTTTTCTTTATTCTCTTCCACAGCCGTGAATTCCACCATTCTGTCTTCCAGGTCACTTACCCGTTCTTCTGCCTCAGTTATTCTGCTATTGATTCCTTCTAGTGTAGTTTTCATTTCAGTTATTGTATTGTTCATCTCTGTTTGTTTGTTCTTTAATTCTTCTAGGTCTTTGTTAAACATTTCTTTCATCTTCTCGATCTTTACTGCCATTCTTTTTCTGAGGTCCTGGATCATCTTCACTATCATTATTCTGAATTCTTTTTGTGAAGGTTGCCTACTTCCACTTCAATTATTTGTTTTTCTGGAGTTTTATCTTGTTCCTTCATCTGGTACATAGCCCTCTGCCTTTTCATCTTGTCTGTCTTTCTGTAAATGTGGTTTTTGTTCCACAGGCTGCAGAGTTGTAGTTCTTCTTTCTTCTGCTGTCCTCTGGTGTAGTAGGCTATCTAAGAGGCTTGTGCAAGTTTCCTGATAGGAGGGACTGGTGGTGGGTAGAGCTGACTGTTGCTCTGGTGGGCAGAGCTCAGTAAAACTGTAATCCACTTGACTGCTGATGGGTGGGGCTGGGTTCCCTCCCTGTTGGTTTTTTGGCCTGAGGCAACCAACACTGACTGGAGCCTACCTGGTCTTTGTTGGGGCTAATGGCTGACTGTGGTAGGGCTCACACTAAGGAGTACTTCCCAGAACTTCTGCTGCCAGTGTCCTTGTCCCCATGGTGAGCCACGGCCACCCCCCGCCTCTGCAGGAGACCCTCCAACACTGTCAGGTAGGTCTGGTTCAGTTTCCTATGGGATCACTGCTCCTTCCCCTGGGTCCCAATGCGCACACTACTTTGTGTGTGCCCTCCAAGAGTGGAGTCTCTGTTTCCCCAGTCCTGTTGAAGTCCTGCAATCAAATCCCACTGGGCTTCAAAGTCTGATTCTCTAGGAATTCTTCCTCCCATTGCCAGACCCCCAGGTGGGGAAGCCTGATGTGGGGCTCAGAACCTTCACTCCAGTGGGTGGACTTCTGTGGTATAAGTGTTTCCAGTTTGTGAGTCACCCACCCAGCAGTTATGGGATTTGATTTTACTGTGATTGTGCTCCTCGTACCATCTCATTTTGGCTTCTCCTTTGTCTTTGGATGTGGGGTATCTTTTTTGGTGAGTTGCAGTGTGTTCGTGTCAATGATTGTCCAGCAGCTAGTTGTGATTCCGGTGTTCTCACAAGAGGGAGTGAGAGCACGTCCTTCTACTCTGCCACCTTGGTTCAGGGCCTCTAGGTACTTTTTCATTTACTCTTTGATTTCTTCAGTGATCCATTGGTTGTTTAGTAGCATATTGTTTAGTCTCGATGTGTCTGTGCTTTTTGCAGTTTTTTTCCGTTTACATGATTTCTAGTCTGATAGCATTGTGGTCAGAAGAGATGTTTGGTAAAATTTCAATTTTTGTAAATTTACCAAGGCATGTTTTGTGGCCCAGCATGTAATTTGTGCTAGAGAATGTTCCATGTGCACTTGAAAAGGATATGTATTCTCCTGCTTTTTGATGGACTGCTCTATAAGTGTTCAATTAAGTCCATTTTGTCTAATGTGTCATTTCAGGCCTGCGTTTTTCTATTGATTTTCTGTCTGATGATCTTTCCGTTAATGTACGTGAGGTATTAAAGTCCTCCACTATTTTTGTGTTACTGTTAATTTCTCCTTTTATGTCTGTTAACATTTGCCTTATGTATTGAGGTTCTCCTATGTTGCATGCATATGTGTTTATAATTGTTATATCTTCTTTTTGGATTGATCCCTTGATCATTATGTAGAGTCCTTCTCTGTCTCTTGTAACAGTCTTTATTTTAAAGTCTATTTTGTCTGATATGAGTATTGCTGTTTGAGCTTTCTTTTGATTCCAATTTGCATGGAACATCATTTTCCTCCCCTTACTTTCAGTCTGTATGTGTCCCTAGATCTGAATTGAGTCTCTTGTAGGCAGCATTTATAAAAGTCTTATTTTTGTATCCATTCAGCCAGTCTTTGTCTTTTGGCTGGAGCATTGAGTCCGTTTACATTTAAGGTAATTATCAATATGTATGTTCTTATTGCCATTTTGTTACTTGTTTTGAATTTGTTTTTCTAGGTCCTTTTTTCCCTTTTCTTCTTTTGTTCTCTTATCTTGTGATTTGATGACTATCTTTAGTGATATGTTTGGGTTCCTTTTTCTTTTTGTGTGTATTTTTATCATAGATTTTTAGTGTCTCGTTATCATGAGGTTTTTGTATAGGAGTTTATATATACGTGCTTGTTTTAAGTTGCTGATCTCTTAATTTCAAATATATTTTAAAAACCCTACTTTTGTATGCTCCTCCTCTCACAATGACTGTTTCTGATATCATATTTTACATCTAATTGTTTTGTGTAACCCTTAACTGCTTATTGAGGATACAGATGATTTTACTACTTTTGTCTTTTAACCTCTCTACTAGCTTTGTGTGTGGATGATTTCCTAGCTTTACTGTATGTTTGCATTTATCAGTGAGCTTTTTAATCTTGTAACTTTCTTGTTCTTAGTTGTGGGCGTTTCTTTTTCTCCTAGAGAAGTTCCATTAACGTTTTTTGTATATCTAGTTTCGTGGTTTTGAATTCTTTTAACTTTTGCTTGTTTGTAAAACTTTTGATTTCTCTATCAAATCTGAATGAGAGACTTGCCAGGTAGAGTATTCTTGGTTGTAGGTTGTCCCTTTCATCACTTTAAATATATCGTGCCACTCCTTTCTGGCCTGCATTTTCTGTTGAAGCTTTAGCTGATAGCCTTATGGGAGTTCCCTTGTATGTAAATTGTTGCTTCTCTCTTATTGCTTTTAATATTCTCTCTTTATCTTTAATTTTTGTCATTTTGATTACAGTGTGTTGTGGTGTATTCCTCTTTGGTTTAATACTGTATGTGACTCTCTGGGCTTCCTGGAATTGGGTGACCATTTCCTTTCCCAGGTTAGGGAAGTTTTCAGCTATTAGCTCTTCAAATACTGTCTCAGGCCCTTTCTCTCTCTCTTCTCATTCTGGGACCCCTATAATGTCAGTACTAGTGTCCTTGATGTTGTCCCAGAGTGTCTTATACTCCTCATTTCATATTATTCTTTTTTCTGTTTGGTGGCAGTGATTTCCACTACTCTGTCTTCCAGCTCACTGATCCGTTCTTCTGCATCATTTAGTCTACTATTGATACCTTCCAGTGCATTTTTTATTTCAGTTATTGTAGTCTTCATTTCTGTTTTGTTGTTCTTTACATTTTCCAACTCTTTGTTAAAAACTTCTAACTTCTCACTCTGTGCATCCATTTTCCTACCAAATTCTTTGATCATCTTTATGATCATTACTCTGAACTCTTTCTCAGATAGATTGCCTGTCTCCACTTCCATTAGTTCTTCTGGGGTTTTATCTTGTTCCCTCGTCTGGAACATATTTCTCTGCTGCCTCATTTTGTCAAAGTTTCTATTTGTATTTTTATGTATATGGTAGGTTAGCTATGTTTCTCAATCTGGGAGAAGTGGCCCTCTATAGGGATGTCCTATGCATTCCAGCCATGCACTCCCCTCTCATCATCCAAGCTATATGCTCTAGGGGTTCCCACTAAGAGGGCTGAATGGGGCCTTCTTTTGTGGTGGGCTGACTATGTGGGTGGTCTGGTAGGCTTAGTTGATCCCTAGTCTCGTTGGTTGCCAGGCCCTACTTTGTTCGTATGCTGCTGGCTGCTGTTGTATGGGACCTGGTCAAGATAAGGCTTGTTGTGAAACCCTAGGAGCCCTGGGGCTAGTTCTGTATCATTGCTGAGTGGAGTCAGATTCCCTAAGGTACTGGGGCTATTGCCCTCCCACTGGCAGGTGAAACCAGATCCTGGGGTTAGTGCCAGACTACTGGCAGGCAGCGGTGTTTCTTGGAGTCTGGCTATAGGGCCCAGGGATTCCAGAGCTCATTTCAGATCATTGGTAGGGGGGACTGTTCCTGAGACAGTTGGGTATGGGGTCCAGGGTATCCTGAAGGTTCCAATGGCTTGCTGGTGAGCAGAACCAGGGGCCACCTGATAACAGGATAGGGTCTGGCCTATGTTGGCAGACTGGTTCTGCAGGCTGTGGAATCATAGTTTTCTTGCTTCTGATGTCTGTGCCCTGGTGGGTGAGGCTGGTCTAGAGGCTTGGGCAGGCTTCCTGGTGGGAGTGGCTGGTGCCTGCCTACTGGTGGGTGGAGCTGGGTCTTGGCCCTCTGGTAGGCTGGGCCATGTCTGTGTTGTGTTTAGAAGCAGCTTTGGGTTCAGACAGTCTGAGGCTTCCTGTCTACTGATGGATGGGGCTGTTTTTCCCCAGTTAGTCGTTTGGCCTGGCAACACTGGCACCTATAGGCTGTTGAGTAGGGCCAGGTCTTGGTGTTAATGAGCCAAGATGTCAGGTGCCAGCAGCAGCAGGGTTCACACAGCTGAATATTCCCAAATATGTCTGCACCAGTGTCTATGTCCCAGGGTGAGCCTCCGACACCCCCCACCTCTCCAGGAGATAGGATCCTGGACCAGACCAGTATGTAGGTCTGCCCAGGCTCCTATCAAATTGCTTCTTTGCCCTTGGTCCTGGTGCATGTGAGATCTTGTGTGTGCCCTCCAAGAGTGGAGTCTCTGTTTCCCCCAGTCCTGTGGGGCTCCTGCAGTTAAGCCCTGCTAAGCCCTTCAAGGTCAAATGCTCTGGGGCCTCATCTCCCTGGTGCTGGACCCCCACGCTGGGGAGCTTGATGTGCGGCTCAGAACTCTCACTCCTATGGGAGAACCTCTGCAATATAATTATTCTCCAGTCTGTGGGTTGCCCACCCCAGGGGGTATAGGATTTTATTATATTGTGAGTCTACCCCTCTTACCTGTCTCACTGTGGTTCCTTCTTTATGTCTTTAGTTGTAGAAAATCTTTTCCTGTAGGTTCCAGTCTTTTTCATTGGTGGTTGTTCTGCAGATATTTGTGATTTTTGTGTGTTCGTGGGAGGAGGTGAGTTCAGGGTCTTTCTACTCCACCATCTTGGCCACTGTTCAGATGAAAGTTTTAATGGAATATTACATGTGAAAGTGCTTGGCACATAGTTAGAACTAAATAAATATTAATCTAATGTCTCTCCTTGACCTCAAGCATTATAGAAGTGCTATATTGTTGTCAGTCTTCCCTAAAATACAATCATTCTACCTGCTGTATTTACAGCATGCACAAATTATTCTCTGCTGAATGAATATTAATTACTGATTAAGATTGCAAGCTCCTCATAGGACGAGGTAAGAAGGGGTAAGGACTGTGAATGTAGTCATTGAGAAAGAATAAGTAGGTATAACTATTGGGTTGGCCAAAAATTTGTTTGGGTTTTTCGTAAGATGTTATGGAAAAACCCAAATGAACTTTTTGGCCAACCCAATATTTGCAGAATCCTAACCACTGGACCTCCTTTTATTCCTCTAACACATCTGAAAACTTTCCAGGCAATGTGCTTAGCATGTCTTTTTGCTCAATGGTAGCTTTGATGACTGCTGCCACGGTGATCTCTTTCATTGAACGGAGCAATTCGGCTCTTGATGTGTCCATATCACAGAAAATATGGGAGTCGAAATCCCAAGAATACTGAACTATTCAATCAAGTGGGGACAAACATACTTATTCAACATCACTGACCCACAGAGAGTACCATACTCTATCTTCAGAGAATAGGAATGGAACCCTCAATTATAGCAGCTGAGTAGTAATCTTGGCCAATACTGCAGTGGGAAACTCAGCTTGCAGTATACCTGATGAAGCCTTTATGTCAAGAAATGTGACGTGGAAGTCAAGACTAAATGGTAAAAAAACTTGAAAGGCCTGTAGTAACTTATTAACAGAGAAGACATTGTAAAGAGTATAACAAAATAAAGAGACCAGGGAAAATGGTTCTTGAGTATTAGCTATCTTTGAAGAGTATCATAAGACTGAATTTCCATAAATTGAATTGAATCTAATTCATGCTTGTTCTCCGGGTTCTTAAGGCTTTTTTTCCCAGAAAAAATTAAACAGACATATTATTAGAAAAAAGAAAAGCAGAAAGTCATTGTATGGAAAGTGTTAAAAATAAAAATACTAACATCTTATTTACTTTGGAGATATCAATTTGCTTCTTAAACATTTAATTTTACTGTGTTAGATTCTAAATGGTGGTAATTTGTGATTTAAAGCACTTAGTTTCCCTTAACACCACTTTAACAGCTGATATTTGTGATTCATTATATATATACCTTTTAAATCAATGTTTTATCATTTTATTAAAATTGTGTTTTTAAAGAGCTTATGGTCCCTTGGATAGAATTAGTTAATTTATACTAAAGATGTTTTTGATTAAGATAATTTCTTTTTCTTTGGATTCACATGGTTTTCGGAAATTTTGTTTAATAGTTCAATACTGAAGTTGCATTTTGTTAATTGGATCTGGGATTTGATTTATTACATGTTAAATGTTGTAGCTACTGGAAACATCACTTAAAACATTGTTGGTTTATTGCACAGGCTGGGTAAGGTCAAGAAGACCAAATCCCAGCTCAAGGATGACAGAACATATGTGTTTTGATCAGGGAAGTACCATGTGTATAAAGAAGTCCTCTCTCTGGGATCACACCACTTTTCTATTTTAAGACCTTTAATATTTTATGCATTGTGCATTTGTCAGATAGGAAGATACTTTCCCCATTAAAAAGGCATTTTTATTGAAGTTGTAGCCAAAAATAAGAGCTTATGTTCCAGTTACTAAAAGTTGACCAAAACTATAAAGATACAAAGGCCTATTCATGCAAGGAAAATAACTTAAACACAGCTCTAAACAATGAATTAGTTTTTTATCTTGATCTTTGTCTTTATAGTGTATGTTTTATTAAAAGCAGAATAATTTTGAAATTAAGTGTATTTTAAACAATCCTTTAGAGTAAAAAAAATATCAAGATTTAAGGCTGTTTTTAAGTCTTTAGTTTTCAGTGTTTAATTGCACAATTTTCTAATTCTGCCTTCCATAGAAGTGTAGTTTGAATTTCTCATTCCACCCCAAGGTGAGTTCAGGCCAGGGAATTGGGCAGAAAGACTAGTTATGACAAAAAGAAAGGGGAGGGATAAATAAAAAGTTGAACTTTCTCTTTCATACCCTTTCCCTGTTTACACCTTGCATAACTTCCTCCTTAGATTAAAAACCCTTGGACACATACACACTACTATATATAAAATAGAAAACTAACAAGGACCTACTGTATAGCACAGGGAACTCTACTCAATACTCTGTAATGGCCTGTATGGAAAAGAATCTAAAAAAGAGTGGATGTATGTATATGTATAACTGATTCAATTTGCTATACACCTGAAACTAACACAACATTGTAAATCAACTCTACTCCAGTAAAAATCTAAAAAAAACCCTTGAAAGAGAACAGGGTTGATGTTCTGTGCCTTAGTCTACTGAATTGGCCTTATCTCATTCTGTGAAGACAGAAAGACAGCATAACAATAACAACACCCTTAGAAAATCTCACACATACACACAGCACACTCTCAGAGGTACATAAGGCTGGCTGACTGTTTCCAACATCAGATTGTCTTGGGTGGGAAAGTATGGATGACCAGAAGCAAAAGATGGGGGCTGGAGGAAGAGAAAGGTCCCCAGAGAGTTACATAAGAAGCACATTCTGGGCACTTACTGGTACCTCTCCCTGGAGTAGTTGTTCTCTCTTCTGCCTTCTGTTTCTTAGCCTGCTCTCTCCATACCCTCTATTCATCTCATTTTCTGTCTTTACTGATAACGCATCACGTTAGGTCCAGGAAGCCAGAGTTCCTGGCTCTTGTTTGTTGGAAGGAGGGAAGAAGCAGAAGGTTTTACCACTGTTTGCCACAATGTTTACATGAAGAAATGCTTGTGAGTTCCAACCAATGACCTACAAATCACAGAAGAATAAAACTTTTCACTTTTCTTTCATTAACCTTCTATTTCTCTCAGGAAGACCACCCCTGACCCCTATGTACATGGTCTGAGTTATGTTATCGCCTGGCCTTATTTGCAACCATTGTACACTGATTGAAGTGTTACCAGTATTGACTTAGTACTAGTGACACCATGATATAAACAGTTGAACTTAAGTCTTGAAGACCTAAAGACACAAATCTCTAATAGCAAGACACTGAGACAGCATCTTCCTCCATGGATCAAAAACTTCTTCTTATGTTAACACTGTCTTACAGGTTATCTTTTACAGACAAAAAAGAAACTTTTTAGCATGGCATCAAATATCTTTCACTGTCTCCTTTTCACTTTTTCAGCCTCATTTCTTATCTCTCCTTTATACTAAAAATTTTGCAGATCACTGAATATACCACATCTTCTTGTTCCTGGTGCTTTGTACATACAGTTCCCCTTGCTTCCAGACTCTGTACCATTTTTCATTGCCTGGCTAAGTCTTACCCTTCAGATCAACTTAGATTTACTTCGTGTTATAAGACCTTGACTGATTATCATAAGAATATGTTTAAGCACCACTGTTAGGGACTCCCCCAGTGCACACTGAGATCTCCTGCTGTAACTTCACACTCTGTTTTCTTTTCTTTCTTCCCTCTTTGATTATGCATTCCTTTTAGGGCCCCTGCTCTTGTATCTCTGTTATTAAGGTATTCAGTAAGTATTTGTTTCTATGGTTGAAACTGGCTATGCCTAGGTATCAACTTATGGAAAAGTGCATTACAAGTTGATCAGTGATTCCACAGCTAAATAGATTTTCCTAGGGATTCATAAGGCTGGAGGAAAAGTGAACCCTATAAGGATTCCACTCTACAATGCAGCATCAGGCTATAGAGCATGGTTAGTTACTGCCTACTTTACAGTTGTTTGTGAAGAATCCCAATCCAAAAATGGGCAGAAGACCTAAATAGGCATTTCTCCAAAGAAGACATACAGATGGCCAAGAAGCACATGAAAAGCTGCTCAACATCACTAATTATTAGAGAAATACAAATCAAAACTACCATGAGGTATCACCTCACACCAGTTAGAATGGGCATCATCAGAAAATCTACAAACAACAAATGCTGGAGAGGATATGGAGAAAAGGGAACCCTCTTGCACTGTTGGTGGGAATGTAAATTCATACAGCCACTATGGAGAACAGTATGGAGGTTCCTTAAAAAACTAAAAATAG
>NC_041217.1:2660107-2667763 GCF_002837175.3 Physeter macrocephalus
ACACATGCACCCCAATGTTCATTGCAACACTATTTACAACAGCCAGGACATGGAAGCAACCTAAATGCCCATTGACAGACAAATGAATAAAGAAGTTGTGGTACATATATACAATGGAATATTACTCAGCCTTAAAAAAGAATGAAATTGAGTCATTTGTAGAGACGTGGATGGATCTAGAGACTGTCATACAGAGTGAAGTAAGTCATAAAGAGAAAAAACAAATATCGTATATTAACGTATATAAGTGGAACCTAGAAAGATGGTACAGATAAACTGGTTTGCAGGGCAGAAATTGAGACCCAGTTGTAGAAACAAACGTATGGACACCAAGGGGGGAAAGCGGTGGGGTGGTGGTGGTGGTGGTGTGATGAACTGGGAGATTGGGATTGACATATATACACTAATATGTATAAAGTGGATAACTAATAAGAACCTGCTGTATAAAAAAATAAATTAAATTGCATTTCCCCATATTTTTACTCTTTCTGTTGCTCTTTCCATTGCTCTGATGTTTCAAGATTTTTTTAAAAAAAATATTTCTTTCTATTTCAAGAACTTTCTTTAGCCATTTTTTCCCCCAGCATAGCACTGCTGGCAACAGATTCTCTTAGTTTTCCTTCTAAGAATGCCTTGATTTATCTTTCATTCCTAAAGGATATTTTCACTGGATATTGGATTCTATTTGATGGTACTTTTCTTTCAACACTTGAAGAATGTACTGCTTTCTTATGGTCCCCATGAATTCTGATGAGAAATCTGCTGTTATTCAAATTGTTTTACCTTATAGCTAAGGTGTAGTTTCTCTTGCTGCTTTCAAGATATTTTCTTTCTCTTTAATTTTCAGAGGTAATATTATGTTGTGTCTTGGCATAGAATTTGGTGGTGGGGGGTTATCTTGTTTAAGTTCCACCATGTTTCTCCAATCTGTAGTTTATACCTTTTGCCAAATTAGATACACTTGCAGCCATTATTTCTTCAAGTACTCTTTTCAGTCCCACTTTATTTCTCCATTCCTTCTTGGATTCCACTATAATGAAACAGAAGTTCAAACTTTGCTACAGCCCCACATATCTCTGAGGTTCTGTTCAGTTGGGCAATGATTGCCTTTTCTCATTCAAGTTGAGATGTTCCTGGGTCTTGGTATGATGAGTAATTTTCTATAGTATTCTGGACATTTGGAGTATTACTCTATGAGACTGGGTCATATTTAAATCTTCTATTTGAGCAGGTAGACTCTGACACTGCCCTGGCAGAGGAAATGTAGCAATACCTCATTACTGTCAGGTGGGAATGTTTCACCACCTGGCCTTCATTGATATCCTGAGGAGGAAAGATGCCTTGTTACTGCGTCCCATGTGGCCTCTACTGATACAGGGATGGGGTGGCAGTCTTCCTTACTGTTGGGAGGTCATGAAAGCCCTCAATTCCTATTTAACCTCCTCTGACACTAATTCAGCAAGGAAGGAATTGGGCATCTCATTACTCCCATGTCAGAGTGTAAGTCCAGCCTCTGCACATGGCCTCCACTGACACCACAGAGGGGTGGGATGTTACTTTGTGGTGGGAATAAAATTTCCAGCTCCTTGCTACTCATCCTTCTCTGACACCCTAATGGGTGGGGAATTGGGACACTTTGTTATAGTCTGAGGATGGTGGAGTCCAGGCTTCCTTCTTAGCCTTTGCTGATAGTTGGCAGGGGATGCTGAAGGACTGTTTGTTTTGATGTTTCACTGGAGTGGGGAGATTATTGTCTAAAAGTGTTTGGTCTTGCCAGGCCCCTTTCCTGGTCCTTTGGTTAGAGAGCAGGCTTTTCTTGGGATACCTGTGCCTGTGTCTGATGGTATCTCTGGGCACTAGAGAATCTAGCACCCAATCCAGGATATATGAGACAACAAGGAAACTCAGGAAACTCAACACCATGTCATTCCTTGCTTCCCATGGTCCGTAGTCAGTCTTCTGTCCACGTACAGAGTCTTCTTATGTTTCTTTTACACATAATGTCCAAGGGTTTTTAGCTGTTCTTAGTAAGAGGAATAGGCAGAAGTAGGTCTATTCCAATTCTGACATTAACTTACAATATGGTCAACATTTGACCTTCACATCTTCAGTCTAAACAATTGGTTTCATGTTTAGAGAGCAGTAATGTTAAAGCAACAGATGCACCTTTAATAACAATAAGGAGAAAGAAATTCTCATTACTCACAATACTGAAATGAGACACTATTAACCTTCCATATTTATATATGCACTAAGAGAGTTAACCTAACCTTAATTAATAATAAGAAACTATTTTCAAGCAAGTAATTATAGATAAAAATGAAAAGGAGATATAAGTAATACTCATTTCCCATGACATTTCAAAATAGAAAGCTTTTCTAAAAAAATATTTGTTTACAGAAAATATCTGTGGAATTTGGCCTTTGAAATGAAAATACTCTCTATTCCACCACCCATTTATGTATAGCATTATCATTTCTTAATAGACAATCTTTTCCTACCGTGATACAATACTTCAAATTATTTTACCTACATGCACATTTTTATTTCCAAACTGACTGCAAGATCTGCAAGTTACTGCATATTATGGAAAGTAATTTGGTCCCACAGTTTGTGCTCAATAAATGCTTTACGCTAAATAGGCCTGAAAAAGCAACATATTTTTTTTCCTTGATCGTAGGAGATTTACTTTAGGTCTTGGAATGTAGAATTTCAGAAATGAAAGGAATCTAAGTGCTTTTTCATACCTACTAGCCGTCTTGAATTCAAGTCATAGTATAAATAAACCTTAAGAAATGTAAACTTTATAGGTCAATCTAGGACTACAGTGATGTGTCTCATTTGAACAGATGAGTGCTTAGCATTTAATACTGGGAAAAGTAATAGTAGAGAAATTTTTAATCTAAGGTATTAATTTGTGATTCAGAAGAAGCTTTGTAAAGACAATCTTCAAAACCTTGAATGAGTTGTTTCTATTCTGTTCTGGAAAAATAAATTTTTTTGGTAGTATGTGCTGATAAGTCAGAAACTTCTAAAGCAAAACAAACTTCTTTATTTCCTTTCTGTTTGTACAGGTTTTTGCTCATGTTAAATATAAATATTTCTGTTAAGAAAATAATAGCACACATTTCATGTTGGAAAAAATCCAGTAACTTCTAATCTTATTTTTTATCTGTATTAATATATAAAAAGGTTCCAGATCTAAAAATATAAACTACTGACAATACAGCTTTAACTAACCTTATCTCTAAGACAGCTTTAGCACTATTTGTAGGAAGGACTAAGCTTTTCACGGGAAGAAATTCATTGTAAGGGAGAGAAATGTATCCTCATCCAAGCACAGTTAGAAAGATACTGAGAAAATCATACCGTGTATTACTCAGATTTAGTGTGGACCATTTTCTCTCTTTTATTCATCATCCACAATTCAAGATCTGACCCAGTGCCTTGTAGAGAGGCAGTGGCTATTTAAACAAATACCGCCATAATGAGGAATTCTGAGCAAGGAGCAGGCACTACTGTTTTGTGGAGGGACATTGCCTCTTGGGCCAGACCTGGGACCTCTACTGTCAGTGGCCTGGGATCCCTGGAATCATCTCTGGGGATGATTAGATAGGAGTATAATAAAGGGCAAGTTGCTGAAGGTCTGTGATGGCCATTATATGAGACATCCTTTGGGGTTTCTCACTGTTCTAGTGGGACCAGAACAGAGGGTAGGAGTGTCAGCGGAGACAGCAATTCTGAAGACGTGAGCTGAGCCAATGAGAACAGTTTGTTTCCATTACAATGACTTTAATATAGTCTCTAGATTGATGCAGTCTGGAAAGACATGAATTACTTTTGAAACCTAACTTATTTTTAGAATTTATACTCCTTTGGAACTAATTTATAGCCCACGTTTGAAAATTTGTTGTATTACTTTATAGCTACCTTTTGCCACTGACCAAATAAAAATAGTTTGATCAACGCTTCTTTCCAGAAAGATTTGGTTCCAGGGACTTCTGCCAATCTACAAGTATTTGCTGCTATGTCTCAAAATACAGTTAAGTATTTTGAGCTATTATTATTTACACTGATAAATGGGAATTGTTTTATTTTTATTTTACAAGCCTGAAATATTTTATTTTAAACCTGGTTGTTTCTATTAAAGTCCTCATGAATATCCCTTCTGCTACTACTAAAAATGCTTTGACACCTTACTTCTGCCATTAACTGGCTCCATGGGCAAGTGAGGCATGAAACCTCTGATGGTAAGTCCCTGGGCTGTGACCTTCCCGGGTATTTCTTATCTTTTGTCTCCCACCCCAACCACCTCTTAGGAAGGCTACAGGGTGTTGAAGTGACCTTCTTGCCTACGTGAGGTGAGGCTCTGGTAAAGTCGTTTTCAACGGAGAGTCGACTTTGTTATGGAGTAGCACTGGTTATACTTCAAAATGGTTATTTTCACCACCCTCCTGCCAAAGATAGGAAGTGATTTCTCTTCATTCTTCAAACCTGGTGGGTTTTCTGGAGGTAAAAATCTATGAAAGTATTGGGAATTCCCTAAAATTACAGCCTTGAGGAGTTTTTCACTCTCAATGAAGTCCACGCTGAGATTCCAGCAATTCATCAAAATTTCCATTCAACTGTAAATTTACCTTTAAACTTATGGCTCCAGGAACTAAGCTGAACTCAGCTGTACTTCTCGTCTCTAGATTTTTGGATGCCAGTCTGCCCTGCAACCTCAAGAATATTCTTTATTTTTTTCTTGCAATTTGTTCAAATCTTTTCTTATTGTAAGATCTGGAGTGACTACTTCAAAGCTCTTTATATGTTGGAGTTGAAACTGAAAGTCCCAATTCTTTTAAATAAAAAACATACATTAACCACATTATCACCTGTCTTGTATTAGTCCATGAGTTACACTCCTTATAGCTACCATAATAGAGGTAATAATGGCTAATGTATGTAGTAAAATTGTTTTATGCACTTCTAATATTGTTTCTTGGCAACATTAACACATGTAGTTCACAGCAATAGTTCTTAAACCTGTACAGATGATATCTGTGGTATAAATTTTCAAGAACTCTCAAAGGGTTGGGGACAAGATTTTTTTTTATCGGAAGGCTAGGAGAAAAAAATCTAAACTATTCAGACTGACATAATGAGTTTCTCTCAGCCATTGATATATTTAAGTATGTTTTAATCCAGATATATTCAGCCCACATTCATGTGAACTTTAATCAAAGTGGTCTAAAAGCATCATCAATTTACCCAATAAGAGTGCTGCTATGGATATGATTTATGCTTACACAGCAGTATGTTTAGTAAGAGTTATGAGAAGCTGAATATAGCTGGGAGGGCTTAGGGTCCTTCAGTTGCACCATCTTTTCCAAGTCAGCAATTGAAAGTATAAAGTGAGAAAAAAAGTGTTATGTTTCCCTCTTTTCTTCACATCTTGCCATGTCAGAAAGGAAATTAGGAGTCAGAGATGAGTAATCCAAGGAGCATATATTGGCCATACCCTGTGTTGTTTTGCCACTGATAAAAACTTATAAATTTTCTCAAGTTCCAATGAAGACAAACAAGGTGGTTTGGCAGCAACACTTCTGGGATGGATAGGTAAGTATCTCTGTGAACCCTATTCCCAATGAAACAACCATAACTGGTGAAAATTATTTAAAAAATCAGCTAAAGTCTCTGGAAGTTTTGCTAAGAATATAAGCAGACAGTGAAATTATTTATTGAGGAAAATCTACTAATCTGAGTAAGAACTGTGAAAGCATGCAATATTTAAGGCATGCCCCAAACCCAGCTCAGTGGGACTGAAGCACTATTCTGGGTGGGATTAGTCAAGAAGATGGAGCTCACTTCATCCCTAGTTTCCAATTTGGCCAACAATTTCTCCCTGGGAGAGTCAAGATACCAGAATTCTCATCACCCCTAACCCCAAGTTGCAGAAACTCTATTTCAGGCAGGTGAGGTTGAGAGCTCTCTTCTTCCACCCAGACCCACTCATAGGGTGGAAGCTCCACCTCAGGCATGACAGACTGAGAACACTGGGGTCTGATTACACCTACCCCAGCCCCTTCTGAGGAACAACCTCAGAGGCCATGCAAAGTTGGGGAGACAGACTTCACTGAACTAGTCCAGCTAAATCACTAGACAAGAAAACAATCAAACAAAAATTCATGGAGAAATCAGCATCCAGAGTTGGCTACAATATATTATCTGAAATGTCCAGTTTTTATAAAAAAATGTGAAATATCCAAAGTTTGAACTATACACAGGAAAAAAAATTAGACCAGAGAAACTGCCTTTGAAGTGGCCTAGATGTTGGAGTTAGAAGATATAAAGACATCAAAGCAGCTGTTATAAACATGTTAGAAGAACTAAAGGAAACTATGATTAAAGAATTTTAAAAAGAGTATGAATGACAATGTCTCATCAAGTAGACATAATTTCTATCTCTCTTTCTATTAAAGAGAGATAGAAATTATGAGAAAGAACCAAATGGAAAGTCTGGCACTGAGAAGTATAATAATCAAAATGAAATATTCACAAGAGGGGTTGAAGAATAGATCTAAGCTGACAGAAGAAAGAATCAGTGAACTTGGAAATATACAAAGATGCAATCTGAAGAACAGAGAACAGAAAGAATGAATAAAAATGAACAAAGCCTCTGAGAAATGTAGTACACCAAAACTTGCATAGTACCAGTATCTGAAGATAAAGAAGGATATTTTATCATGAAAAAAGGTCAATTCACCAGGAAGATATAGCCATTATAAACACATATACATCTAACTACAAATCTCCCAAATACATAAAGGAAAACCTGAAAAAACTGAAGGGGTGAAATAGACAGTTAAACTAGTTGTAGACTTTAATAACCCACTTTCAATAACAAATAGAACAACTCTTTAAGACATCAGTAAGAATACAGAAGACTTTAAAAACACTATGAAACGATTAGAACTAATAGACATATATACAATACTCCACTCTGCAAAATGCACATCCTTCTCAAGCACACATGAAACATTATCCAGGATAGACCCCATGCTGAGCTTTAAAGCAAGTGTCAACAATTTTTTTTAACATCTTTATTGGAGTATAATTGCTTTCTATGAAACGATTAGAACTAATAGACATATATACAATACTCCACTCTGCAAAATGCACATCCTTCTCAAGCACACATGAAACATTATCCAGGATAGACCCCATGCTGAGCTTTAAAGCAAGTGTCAACAATTTTTTTTAACATCTTTATTGGAATATAATTGCTTTACAATGGTGTGTTAGTTTCTGCTGTAAAACAAAGTGAATCAGCTATACATATATCCCGATATCTACTCCCTCTTGTGTCTCCCTCCCTACCTCCCAATCTCACCCCTCTAGGTGGACACAAAGCACTGAGCTGATTTCCCTGTGCTATGTGGCTGCTTCCCACTAGCTATCGATTTTACATTTGGTAGTGTATATATGTCCATGCCACTCTCTCACTTCATGCCAGCTTACCCTTCCCCCACCCTGTGTCCTCAAATCCATTCTTTATGTCTGTGTCTTTATTCCTGGGCTGCCCCTAGGTTCTTTGGAAACATTTTTTTTTTTAGATTCTCCATATATATGTGTTATCATACTATTTGTTTTTTGCTTTCTGACTTACTTCAG
>NC_041217.1:2667831-2669200 GCF_002837175.3 Physeter macrocephalus
CTCAATTTCATTTCTGTTTATGGCTGAGTAATATTGCATTGTATATATGTGCCACATCCTCTTTATCCATTCATCTGTTGATGGACACTTAGGTTGCTTCCAAGACCTGACTATTGTAAATATAGCTGCAGTGAACATTCTTGTACATGACACATTTTGAATTATGGTTTTCTCAGGGTATATGCCCAGTAGTGGGATTGCTGGGTCATATAGTAGTTCTATTTTTACATTTTTGAGGAACTGCCATACTGTTCTCAATAGTGGCTCTATCAATTTACATTCCCAACAACAGTGCAAGAAGGTTCCATTTTCTCCACCCTCTCTCCAGCATTTATTGTTTGTAGAATTTTTGATGATGACCATTCTGACCAGTGTGAGGTGATACCTCATTTTAGTATTTTTTGTCTCCCATTCTGAGGGTTGTCTTTTCATCTTGTCTATGGTTTCCTTTGCTGTGCAAAACCTTTTTAGTTTCATTACGTCCCATTTTTTATTTTTGTTTTGATTTCCATTTCTCTAGGAGGTGGGTCAAAAAGGATCTTGCTGTGATTTATGTCCTCTCAACCACTGCACCACCAGGGAAGCCCTCATTTTAGTTTTGATTTGCATTTCTCTAATGATTAGTGATATTGAGCATCCTTTCATGTGTTTGTAGGCAATCTGTATATCTTCTTTGGAGAAATGTCTATTTAGGTCTTCTGCCCATTTCTGGATTGAGTTCTTCGTTTTTTTGATGTTGAGCTGCATGTGCTTTTTGTATATATTGGAGATTAATCCTTTGTCAGTTGCTTCATTTGCAAATATTTTCTCCCATTCTGAGGGTTGTCTTTTCATCTTGTCTATGGTTTCCTTTGCTGTGCAAAACCTTTTTAGTTTCATTACGTCCCATTTTTTATTTTTGTTTTGATTTCCATTTCTCTAGGAGGTGGGTCAAAAAGGATCTTGCTGTGATTTATGTCATAGAGTGAGTGTTCTGCCTATGTTTTCCTCTAAGTGTTTTATAGTGTCTTGCCTTATATTTAGGTCTGTAAACCATTTTGAGGTTATTTTTTTTGGTATGGTGTTAAGGAGTGTTCTAATTTCATTCTTTTACATGTAGCTGTCCAGTTTTCCCAGCACCACTAATTGAAGAGACTGTCTTTTCTCCATTGTATATTCTTGCCTCCTTTATCAGACATAAGGTGACATTATGCGCATGGGTTTATCTCTGAGCTTTCTATTCTGTGCCATTGATCCATATTTCTCTTTTTGTGCCAGTACCATGTTGTCTTGATTACTGTAGCTTTGTAATATAGTCTGAAGTCTGGGAGCCTGATTCCTCCAGCTCCATTGTTCTTTCTCAAGATTGCTTTGGCTCTTCGGGGTCTTT
>NC_041217.1:2669425-2670676 GCF_002837175.3 Physeter macrocephalus
GTCTTTTGTGTTTCCATACAAATTGTGAAATGTTTTGTTCTAGTTCTGTGAAAAATGCTATTGGTACTTTGACAGCGATTGCATTGAATCTGTAGATTACTTTGGGTAGTATAGTCGTTTTCACAATGTTGATTCTTCCAACCAAGAATGTGGTATATCTCTCCATCTGTTTGTATTATCTTTAATTTTGTTCATCAGTGTCTTATTTTCTGCATACAGTTCTTTTCTCTCCTTAGCTAGGTTTATTCTTATGTATTTTATTCTTTTTGTTGCAATTTGGATTCCTTTTATTTCTTTTTCTTCTCTGATTGGTGTGGCTAAAATTTCCAAAACTATGTTGAAAAATAATGGTGGGAGTGGGCAGCCTTGTCTTCTTCCTGATCTTAGAAGAAATGCTTTCAGTTTTTCACCATTGAGAACAATCTTGGCTGTGGGTTTGTCATATATGGCATTTATTATGTTGAGGAAAATTCCCTCTCTGCCTACTTTCTGGAGGGTTTTTATCATAAATCGGTGTTGAATTTTGTCAAAAGCTTTTTCTGCATCTATTGAGATGATCATATGGTTTTTCTCCTTCAATTTGTTAATATGGTTTATCACATTGATTGATTTGCATATATTGATGAATCCTTGAATCTCTGGGATAAATCCCACTTGATCATAGTGTATGTTCCTTTTAATGTGCTGTTGGATTCTGTTTGCTAGTATTTTGTTGAGGATTTTTGCATCTATGTTCATCAGTGATATTGGCCAGTAGTTTTCTTTTATTGTGACATCTTTGTCTGGTTTTGGTATCAGGAGAATAGTCGCCTCACAGAATGAGTTTGGGAGTGTTCCTCCCTGCTCTGCTAATTTTGGAAGACTGAGAAAGATAGGTGTTAGCTCTTCTCTAAATGTTTGGTAGAATTTGCCTGTGAAGCCATCTGGTCCTGGGATTTTGTTTGTTGGAAGATTTTTAATCACAGTTTCAATTTCACTGCTTGTGATTGGTCTGTTTATATTTTCTATTTCCTCCTGTTTCAGTCTGGGAAGGTTGTGCTTTTTAAGAATTTGTCCATTTCTTCCAGGTTGTCCATTTTATTGGCATACAGTTGCTTGTAGTAGTCTCTCATGATCCTTTGTATTTCTGCAGTGTCAGTTGTTACTTCTCCATTTTCATTTCCAATTCTATTGACTTGAGTCCTCTCCCTTTTATTCTTGATGAGTTTGGCTAATGGTTTATCAATTTTGTTTATCTTCTCAAAGAACCAG
>NC_041217.1:2671995-2675695 GCF_002837175.3 Physeter macrocephalus
GGTGTTGAATTTTGTCAAAAGCTTTTTCTGCATCTATTGAGATGATCATATGGTTTTTCTCCTTCAATTTGTTAATATGGTTTATCACATTGATTGATTTGCATATATTGATGAATCCTTGAATCTCTGGGATAAATCCCACTTGATCATAGTGTATGTTCCTTTTAATGTGCTGTTGGATTCTGTTTGCTAGTATTTTGTTGAGGATTTTTGCATCTATGTTCATCAGTGATATTGGCCAGTAGTTTTCTTTTATTGTGACATCTTTGTCTGGTTTTGGTATCAGGAGAATAGTCGCCTCACAGAATGAGTTTGGGAGTGTTCCTCCCTGCTCTGCTAATTTTGGAAGACTGAGAAAGATAGGTGTTAGCTCTTCTCTAAATGTTTGATAGAATTTGCCTGTGAAGCCATCTGGTCCTGGGATTTTGTTTGTTGGAAGATTTTTAATCACAGTTTCAATTGCACTGCTTGTGATTGGTCTGTTTATATTTTCTATTTCCTCCTGTTTCAGTCTGGGAAGGTTGTGCTTTTTAAGAATTTGTCCATTTCTTCCAGGTTGTCCATTTTATTGGCATACAGTTGCTTGTAGTAGTCTCTCATGATCCTTTGTATTTCTGCAGTGTCAGTTGTTACTTCTCCATTTTCATTTCCAATTCTATTGACTTGAGTCCTCTCCCTTTTATTCTTGATGAGTTTGGCTAATGGTTTATCAATTTTGTTTATCTTCTCAAAGAACCAGATTTTAGTTTTCTTGATCTTTGTTATCATTTTCTTCATTTCTTTTTCATTTATTTCTGATCTGATCTTTGTGAGTTATTTCTTTCTGCTAACTTTGGGGTGTTTTTGTTCTTCTTTCTCTAATTGCTTTGGGTGTAAGGTTGGGTTGTTTATTTATGATGTTTCTTATTTCTTGAGGTAGGAATGTATTGCTGTAAACTTTCTCCTAGAATGGCTTTTGCTGCATCCCATAGGATTTAGGTCAACTTGTTATCATTGTCATTTGTTTCTAGGTATTTTTTGATTTCCTCTTTGATTTCTTCAGTGATCTCTTGGTTATTAAGTAATGTGTTGTTTAGCCTCCATGTGTTTGTATTTTTACAGATTTTTTTTCCTGTAATTGATATCTAGCCTCATAGCGTTGTGGTCAGAAAAGGTACATGATATGATATTTCACTTTTCTTAAATTTACCAAGTCTTGTTTTGTGACCCAGGATATGATCTATCCTGGAGAATGTTCCATGAGCAGTTGAGAAGAAAGTGTAATCTGCTGTTTTGGGATGGAATGTCCTATATATATCAATTAAGTCCATCTTGTTTAATGTATCATTTAAAGCTTTTGTTTCCGTATTTATTTTCATTTTGGATGATCTGTCCATTGGTGAAAGTGGGGTCTTAAAGTCCGCTACTATGATTGTGTTACTGTCAATTTCCCCTTTTATGGCTGTTAACATTTGCCTTATGTATTGAGGTGCTCCTATGTTGGGTGTATAAATATTAAAAATTGTTATATCTTCTTCATGGATAGATCCCTTGATCATTATGTAGTGTCCTTTGTCTCTTGTAATAGTCTTTATTTTAAAGCCTATTTTGTCTGATATGAGAATTGCTACTGCAGCTTTCTTTTGATTTCCATTTGCATGGAATATCTTTTTCCATCCCCTCACTTTCAGTCTGTATGTGTCCCTAGGTCCGAAGTGGGTCTCTTGTAGACAGCATATATATGGATCTTCTCTTTGTATCCATTCAGCCAGTCTGGTTGGAACATTTAATCCATTCACATTTAAGGTAGTTGTCAATATTTATGTTCTTATTACCATTTATGGGGATTCCCTTGTATGTTAGTTGTTGCTTTTCCCTTGCTGCTTTTGATAGTTTTTTCTTTGTATTTATTTTTTGATAGTTTGATTAATATGTGTCTTCGTGTGTTTCTCCTTGGATTTATCCTGTATGGGACTCTCTGTGCTTCCTGGACTTGATTGACTATTTCCTTTCCCATATTAGGGAAGTTTTCAACTATAATCTCTTCAAATATTTTCTCAGTCCCTTTCTTTTTCTCTTCTTCTTCTGGGATCCCTATAATTCGAATATTGGTGCATTTAATGTTGTCCCAGACATCGAGATTGTCCTTAGTTCTTTTCATTATTTTTGTGGATCATCTTTACTATCATTACTATGAATTCTTTTTCAGGTAGGCTGCCTATTTCCTCTTCATTTTTTTGGTCTAATGCGTTTTTATCCTACTCCTTCATCTGCTGTGTGTTTCTCTCTCTTCTCATTTTACTTAACTTACTGTGTTTGGGGTCTCCTTTTTGCAGACTACAGCTTCGTATTTCCCATTTTTTTTGGTGTCTGCCCCCAGTGGGTAAGTTTGGTTCAGTGGGTTGTGTATGCTTCCTGTTGGAGGCATCTAGTGCCAGTCTTCTGGTGGATGAGGCTGGATCTTGTCTTTCTTTTGGGCAGGACCATGTCCAGTTGTGTGTTTTGGGGGGGTGTCTGTGACCTTATTATGATTTTAAGCAGCCTCTCTGCTAATGGGTGGGTTTTTGTTCCTGTCTTGCTAGTTATTTGGCATACAGTGTCCAGCACTGTAGCTTGCTTGTTGTTGAGTGGAGCTGGTTCTTAGCATTGAGATGGAGACCTCTGGGAGAGCTTTCGCCGTTTGATATTACATCGGACCTGGAGGTCTCTCATGGTCCAATGTCCTGAATTTGGCTCTTCCATCTCAGAGGCTCAGGCCTGACTCTCGGTCAGAGCACTGAGACCCTGTTAACCACATGGCTCAGAAGAAAAGGGAGAAAAAGAAAGAAAGAATGAAAGAAACAATAAAGAAATAAAATAAAGTTATTAAAATAGAAAAAAATTATTTAAAATAAAAAAAAATTAGAAAAGGAAGGGAGAAAGACAGAAGAGCACAACCACAGCAAAATAGCAAATCCACCAATGATATAAGTGCTAAAAACTAAACTAAAAAATAGAAAAAAACAAAAAACGGACAGTCAGACCCCTAGGACAAATGGCAAAAGCAAAACCCTACAGACAAAATCACAGAAAAAGCATACACATACAAACTGTTGAGTGGAGCTGGTTCTTAGCATTGAGATGGAGACCTCTGGGAGAGCTTTCGCCGTTTGATATTACATCGGACCTGGAGGTCTCTCATGGTCCAATGTCCTGAATTTGGCTCTTCCATCTCAGAGGCTCAGGCCTGACTCTCGGTCAGAGCACTGAGACCCTGTTAACCACATGGCTCAGAAGAAAAGGGAGAAAAAGAAAGAAAGAATGAAAGAAACAATAAAGAAATAAAATAAAGTTATTAAAATAGAAAAAAATTATTTAAAATAAAAAAAAAATTAGAAAAGGAAGGGAGAAAGACAGAAGAGCACAACCACAGCAAAATACCAAATCCACCAATGATAATAAGTGCTAAAAACTAAACTAAAAAATAGAAAAAAACAAAAAACGGACAGTCAGAACCCTAGGACAAATGGCAAAAGCAAAACCCTACAGACAAAATCACACAAAAAGCATACACATACAAAGTCACAAAAAGAGAAAAAGAAAAAAAGAAATATATATATATATAAAAGGAGGAGAGCAACCAAATCAATAAACAACTCTACCAATGATAATAAGCTCTAAATACTAAGCTAAGATAAACGTAAAACCAGAAACAAATTAGATGCAGAAAGCTAACCCCTGG
>NC_041217.1:2675751-2687656 GCF_002837175.3 Physeter macrocephalus
AGTCCACCACGTCAATTTTGGGATGATTCGTTGTCTATTCAGGTATTCCACAGATGCAGGGTACATCAAGTTGATTGTGGAGATTTAATCTGCTGCTCCTGAGGCTGCTGGGAGAAATTTCCCTTTCTCTTCTTTGTTTGCACAGATCCTGGGGTCCAGCTTTGGGTTTGGCTGATTGTGGAGATTTAATCTGCTGCTCCTGAGGCTGCTGGGAGAAATTTCCATTTCTCGTCTTTGTTCACACAGCTCCCAGGGTTTAGCTTTGGATTTGGCCCCGCCTCTGCATGTAGGTTGCCTGAGGGCATCTGTTCCCCTCCCAGACAGGATAGGGTTAAATGAGCGGCTGATTAGGGGGCTCTGGCTCACTTAGGCTGGGGGAGGGAGGGGTATGGAACGTGGGTTGAGCCTGCGGCAGCAGAGGCCAACATGACATTGCAACAGCCTGAGGTGTGCCGTGTGTTCTCCTGGGGAAGTTGTCCCTGGATCACAGGACCCTGGCAGTGGCGGACTGCACAGGCTCCCAGGAGGGGAGGTGTGGATAGTGACCTGTGCTTGCATACAGGCTTCTTGGTGGCGGCAGCAGCAGCCTTAGCTGTCTCTGGGGTCTGTGCTGATAGCTGCGGCTTGAGCCCACCTCTGGAGCTCATGTAGACAGTGTTTTGAACCCCCTCTCCTTGTACACCCGAAACAATGGTCTCTTGCCTCTTCGGCAGCTCCAGATTTGTTCCTGGACTCCCTCCCAGCTAGCTGTGGTGCACTAGCTCCCTTCAGGCTGTCTCCATGCAGCCAATCCCAGTCCTCTCCCTGGGATCCGACCTCTGAAGTGGGAGCTTCAGCTCCCAATGCCCACTCATTCCAGCGTGTGAGCAGACAAGCCTCTCGGGCTGGTGAGTGCTGGTTGGCACCGATCCTCTGTACGGGAATCTCTCTGCTTTGCCTTCTGCACCCATGTTGCTGTGCTCTCCTCCATGGCTCCAAAGCTTCCCCCCACCACCCGCCCACCCCCATCTCCACCCGTGAAGGAGCTTCTAGTGTGTGGAATCTTTTCCTCCTTCACAGCTCCCTCCCAGAAGTGCAGGTCCCGTCCCTTTTCTTTTGTCTCTGTTTTTTTCTTTTTTCCTTTGCCCTTCCCAGGTACGTGGGGAGTTTCTTGCCTTTTGGGAAGTCTGAGATCTTCTGCCAGTGTTCAGTAGATGTTCTGTAGGAGTTGTTCCACATGTAGATGTATTTCTGATGTATTTGTGGGGAGGAAGGTGATCTCCATGTCTTATTCCTCTGCCTTCTTGAAGGTGCCCCCCCCAGTTTTGTTTTTCAAGACCTAGTTCTTCTTCCCAAATTTTATTTTATTTTATTTTTTGAATTTTATTTTATTTATTTAACAAATTTTACAGTATTGGAATCATACAAAGTATGTTCTCCCAACACAATGGAACTAAACTGGAAATCATTAAGAGAAAGCAATTTGGGAAACTCACAAATATGTGGAAGTTAAAGAATGAACTCCTAAATAAACAATGAATCAAAGGATAAATCACAAAGGAAATGAGGAAATTTCAATGCTTTGAGATAAATGAAAATGAGAACACAACATGCCCAAAACTGTAGATTAAAACAATAGAGAAAATGAACAAAATCAAAAGATATTTATTTGAAAAGATCAACAAATTGACAACTGATTAGCTGGTATGACCATGCCAGAAAGAGAGGTCTCAAATTACTAAAATCAGGAATGGAAGAATGGATATCACTACTGCCTTCACTGAAATAAGTATGTTTACAAGGAAAAACTATGAACAACTCTATGTCAATAAATGAAATAATTTTGATGAAATGGCCAAACACTAGAAAGATGTTAACAATCAAAACAAACTCAGTAAGAAATGCAACATGTAAACAAACCTATAATCAGTAAAGAAACTGAATTAGAAATTTAAAAACTTCTTCAAAGAAAGCTCCAGTTCCAGATAGTTTCACTGGTAATTTCTACCAAACAATTAAAAGATATATTACCAATACTTCACAGGCTCCTTTGAAAAACTAGGAGAAAGGAGAACACTTCCAAACTCATTCTGTGAGGTCAACATTAATCTGACACCAAAACCAGACAAAAAGAACTCATGAAAATAAAACTACATACCAGTAGCTCTTAAAATAATTGACACAAAAATTCTCAACAAAATAGGTGTAAACTGAATCTAGCAACATAAAAAAAAGGAAAATTATACACCATGGTCAAGTGGGATTTATACCAAGTTGATTTAAAATGTGAAAATTAATTATACCATGTTAATAGAATAAAGGACAAATACACATAATCATGTCAATAGAAAAATTGACAAAATTAAACACGCTTTCATGTTAAAAATCCTCAAAAGTCAGGAATAGAAGGAATTTTCCCAAATGATAAAGGGCATCTGTGAAAAAGTGACAGCTAATATATTTAATAGTGAAAGACTGAATTCTTTCCCCATAAGATCAGGAATAAAAGAAATATGTCCACTTACACCACCTCCATTCAATATTTTACTGGAAGTTCTAGCCAGGGCAATTAGACTAGTGATGGAAGTAAAAGACCCAGGTTGGAAAGAAAGAAGTAAACTATATCTCCATTTACAGATGATGTGATCTTGAATATAGAAAGTAAGGAATTCACTAAAAAAATAATTAGAAATAGTAAATAGGTTCAGCAACATTTCAGGATACAAAATCAACATATAAAAATCAATTGTATTTCTACACATTAGCAATAAGCAATCTGAAAAAGATTATTAAGAAAATTCCATGTACAATAACATCAAAAAGAATAATATACTTAGGAATAAATTTAACAAAAGAAGTGCAAAATTCACACTCAGAAAACTACAGAACATTGTTGAAAGAAATTATAGAAGACTTAAAAGAATGGAGAAACATCCTGTGTTTATAGATCAGAGGACTTAAGTTGTCAAGATGTCAATACTCACCACATTGGTCTACAGACTCAACACCATTTTGGTTAAAATCTCAGCTTCCTTTTTTGCATAAATTTACAAACTAGTTCTAAAATTCATATGAAGTTGCAAAGGACCTAGGTTAGCCAAAATGATCCTAAAAAAGAAGAACAAAAATGTAAGGACAACACTTCATGATTTCAAGACTTTTTACAAAGCTGGAAAAATCAAGGCAGAATGGTGTTGGTATAAGGATGGACATACGGATCAGTGAAACAGAATTTAGAGTCCAGAAATAAACCGTTATCTTATGGTCAATTGATTTTCAACAAGGACATCAAATGATTCAATGGGGAAAAATAATCTTTTCAACAAATGGTGCTGGAAGTACTGGATATCCACATGCAAAGAATGAAAATGAACCTTTTCCAAACACCATACACAAAATTAATTCAAACTGGATCATAGGCCTACATGTAATAGCTAAAACTATAAAACTCTTAGAAGAAAGCATAGGAGTAAATCTTAGTGACCCTGAGTTAAGTAATGGCTTCTTAAATACAGCACTAAGAGCCCAACCTACCAAAGAAAAAGTAGATAAATTGGATTTTAGCAAACTAAAAACCATTGTGCAACAAAAGAATACCATAATAGTGAAAATACCAAGATAGTGTAAAGAAAACCCACAGTATGGGAACAATTGTGCATCATTTATCTGATAAGGGACTTGTATCTAGAATATATTTATAACTCTTACAACTCAACAATAAAAAGACAACAGAATTTTAAAATGCACAAAAAATCTAAGCAGACATTTCTCTAAAGAAGATATACAAATGGATACTAAGCATCTGAAAATATGTTCAACATCATTAGTCAACAGGGAAATACAAGCCAAAAGCACAAAGAAATGCCACTTTACACCTACGTGGATATTTATAATCAAATAGGTAGACAATATCATGTGTTGGTGAGGTGGGGAAATGAGAACTCCTATACATTGCTGGTAGAAATTTAAAATTATGCAGCTGCCTTGGAAAATAGTTTCACATTCCTCAGAATGTTAAACATAGAGTTACTATAGCTATCTCACTCCTAGGGATATATCCAAGAGAAAGGAAAACCTACATTCATACAAAATCTTGTACATGAGTACATATAGTACTAGTATTCATAATTGTCAAGAAGTGGAAACAACCCAAATGTTCGTTAATTTATAAATGGATACATAAGATATTATATATCTATAGCTACATACATATATACAATAGAATATTACTCAGCTACAAAATGGAATGAAGTACTGATTCATATTGCAGCATAGATGAATCTTGAAAACATTATGCTAAGTACAAGCAGTCTGCCACTAAAGACCATAAATTGTATGGTTTCATTATACAAAATGTCCAGAGTAGGCAAATCTATAGAAACTAATAAGTGGTTACCCAGGGATGGAGGATAGAATATGGGTGACTGCTAATGAGTATCGGGTTTCTTTGGGGGGTCATAAAATTATTCTAAAATTAGATTGCAGTGACAGTTGCACAACTCTGTGAATATACTAAAAAACATTGAATTGTATACTTTTAATAGGTGAATTGTATGGTATTTGAATTATATCTCAATAAAACTAGTGAAAAGATGGTATTGCAGTATTTCAACTAATCTAAATTGGAAGAGTTTCTAGTAAATTACCAGACTGAATTATATTAAATACTGAAAAGTTATGGCTGAATGGATAGAACAGCCATGGAAAGTTCAGATTTGGTTCATGGCTCTGAGAATGGACTTATGCTTTCAAGTTTTTACAAGTTAGCATCTGTCTCTCTGCCTATAAATGTCAATGAAAAGTTGTGGTAAGTTTTAAAATCAAATCTACTCACTGGTCTCACTCAAAAGTTGCTAGCCTGCCAAAGGCCAAAAATCACCCTGTGTATAGTCTCATTATGCAAGGCCAAAGGAGAAGCATGAGAAACTAGAGTTCTTTCTTCCCTGGGGGTAATGCCCCCTCATACATTCTCCCAATGGAAGGGCAAGCTTTTAATGTAGCAACTGTCTACATGAAGAAAAAAGAAAGAAGTTCTATGAAATATGTAAAAATCTAATCCCCCACCATTGCTTCTATTTGACTCTCTTTTTTGTTTTGTTTTGTTTGTTTTTAACAGAATGCTCACTTCAAAATATCACAGTATTAGTGAAATGCATTTTGGGTCCAAAACAAGTTATTTGCTCTTGTATTATAGAGTTCCATTTTTATATTTTACTATATTTTATATAGTAATTAGACATTACTATGATTTGTATTTTCCTAAGAAAAATAACGACTATCTGAACACAATTTTGTTTTCAAAGTGGATTTGAAGAGTCATTAATTGGATTTCAAGATAAATTGATTTAGGAGGACAAGATGGGATATAGAAATACATCTGGGAAAGTAATGACATCAAAGGAAATAATAAATAGTATGTTCCCTTGGAAATGAACTGTAAACACCCTATGTCTGAATGATATTATACATCTGCAATTCCCAACCCGCCACCTAAGACCCAATTTTTCTGCCATTATAAACACAGCTGTTGTATGTTTTCTGCAACTGCAAAAAGAAAAAAAAATCTTATTGGCTATTGATGTATTACTATTGGTGCTGCTTTTGTGAAGTCAATGGCTTTATTTGGCAAAATACTTCAGTGGCCAGCAGATAGGTTGAAATCATTCGAAGATGTAAATGTTGTAGCCAGAAGAAGTAGGTAATGAAGGCAGATAGTGACCAAGGGCTCCCTTTGGGACATTAATGTCACTGTGCCTAAGTGGTGTGAGTTAATTCTTATTACTTCTTCTGATAACTGGTATTTATTGGTTTATTTTTAAATAGTGTTTCCCCATTTGACAATTATGAACAATTCCAAGCTTAAAGTGAGATGAGAGAATGCAAGAACTCATAACTGGACACATGCAGGAAGAATCAGAGTTAGGGTCCTCTCCTCCCAGCCAACCACTAAGTTTACAGATTGGGATTCACACTGACCAGGGAAGCGTAAGTTCAGAATAACAATTTTCAGTTTCCTTAATGTTACCCAGGCTTCTCAAAATCACTTTAATTTTCTATATTGAGTGTTCTGTATTTATCTCTCAAAACTAACCATATAAAGCCCAAATGAAACAAAAAAAATATAAACTGTTTTCCTTTTTTGTGTATATTTTTGTATAATTCAACAGAGGCTGGCACACTACAGGGTAAGTTTCAGGACAGCATCCAGAACAACTCAGGTATTTTCTGAACTGCCAGGTCCATTTTTTGATCAGAGCCAACAAGATTTACATATACAATGAACAGAAACTTGGACTAACAAGTTTGCTATTTGTTCCTTTTGTAAACTGGAAAACATTATATATTTGGATGGTTATACATCATTCTCTCACTACCTCCATCCCCATGAAAAAAATGCATTATGGAAAGTTTTATTTAGAAAGAAAAAGACATTTAATTGTTATAAAAACAACACATGGGAATGCTCCTGCATGTATAGAATGGTAAACAGAATGAATTATTTAATTTTCAACATAATTATACTATAGGAACAGCTTTCTAATATATACTTTGTCCCCAACTAAATTTGTTGGCTGTGATCCCAAGATAATGTGAACTGTAAGGAATAAGTTTAAACTTTGAAATTCCGGACTGTTTTTTGAATAATAAATATTCATTTACAAAACAAGAAAAAGAAAATCTGTGCAAACATTGCAGTCTTGTATCAGTTGCAGGCAAAGGCTTTGCAGTCAGACCCACTGGGTTTAGTCCTGTTCTCTCAGGTACTGGCTCTTTCACCTTGAAGGTGTTAAAACTGGATAATAATAATTTGCCCGCTTCATAAAATGATTATAAAAGTAAAATTTTAAAAATCTATTTTTAAAATTTCTATGATTACTAAACTCTACTCTGCAAAATGCATTCAATTAAGTATCAATAAAAGCACTTATTAAATTTGTATTATTTCTACCACTATACACAGTGATCTCAAAGTGAGGTAAAATGAAGGATGCATTAAATAGATGCTATTTAAGTTTAAAGATGAAAATATTATAGTCATTAATTTTATTAGAGTATGTATATTACATGCTTATTCAAGAATTGACTTACAGGTAGAGATGCTCTTTAAATTGCATATAAGAAGATTGTACCAAAAGGTACGTCACAGCCTTCCTAAGTTCAGAAACATTAGACAGCACTTCAGCACTATGCTTAGGAGTCATTTTAAACAGCAAAATCACCAACAAAACATAAAAAATGTGAAAAACGCGTCGCTAAATAGACCAGGAAAAAGACCCTTGTCAACACTATGACACCTGAAACAAGCAGACGGAGTATCACCTTCTTTGACCTCAGCTGGTAACATGCTCATTGGGCGACTCAGATTTTTTGCCACCTATACATGTCCACCTGTGACCACGAAAGTATCATTGGTATAGATTTGGGGGTTACAAATATCTTTTAGTGAGAAAACAAATGTTTAATTTTTAAATTATATTTAGCAGACCTTTATTTTCATACAAATGACTGTAAAAAACTCAGCTGGCTTTTTTCCTTTTTCTCTTGTTTTATCAAGGTATAATATTTTACCTCTTTAAGAGTACAGTTCTGTGAATTTTCACAAATATGCAAGCAAAATCAAGATACAGACCAGTTACCACCCCTCAAAAATTCCCCCATGATCTTGCATTGTCACCCTCTCCCCTTACCCCAGTCTCTGGCAACTAATTTGATTTTTGTCCCCATAGTTTTGCCTTTTCCAGAGCATCATATGAACAGAATCCTATAGCATAAAGCCTTTTGAGTCTGCCTTCTTTCACTTATCATGATGCACCTGCTATGCATATTTGCATATATGCATATTTGCATATACATATATATGCATAATTCATCCGTATTGTTATCCATATCAGTACTTTATTTTTTCTTTTTGCTGAGTAGTATTCCATTGTATGAAGTCACAATTTGTTTTCCCATTCTCCACATGAAGGACATTTTGGTCGTTTCCAGGTTTTGGCTACCATGGATAATGCTGTTATGACCATTTATGTGCAGATGTTTATATAGATGTAAGTTTTCATTTCTCTAGAGTAAATACTGAGCAATAGGATTGTTGAAGTATATAATTAGTGTATGTTAATTTTACCAGAAACTACAAAACTGTTCCCATAGTGGCTGTAACATTTTGTATTTCTACCAGCAATGTTTGAAAAGTTTCAGTTGCTCTAGATATATTTGCCAGCATTTGATATTGACAGTTTTTGTTCATTTGTTAATATTTCCACTCTAATAGCTATGTTGTGGTGTCTCATTGTGGGTTTGGTTTGCATTTCTCTAATAACTATTAATATTTAGAATTTTTTTCATGTGCTTATTTACCATTGATATATCTTCTTTTGTAAAGTGTCTGTACAAATCATTTCCCATCTTAAAATCATATTGTTTCTTTTATTACTATTGTGTTTAGAGTATTTATATATTCTAGATATAAGTTCTTTATGAGATATGTGAATTACAAATATTTTCTTCTAATCTGTGGCTTATCTTTTCATTCTCTACAAAGTATCTTTTGAAGAACAGAAGTTTTAAATCTTGATGAAGTCCAACTTAACTGTTTTTCTTTATGGCAAATGCTTTTACTCCTGTATCTAAGAAAGCTTTGTCTAATATAAGGTCTTGAAGATTTTCTCTATATTAAGTTGAGATATGTATATGGTAGAAGAAGGCTCATTTAAAAAAATATGTGAATTTCCAATTGACACATCATAATTTGTTGAAAAAACTATCCTCATTGAATTTCCTTTGAACCTTTGTTCAAAATCAATTTATCATGTATATGTGGATCTCTTTCTGGACACTACTCCATTTTGTTGACCTATAAATCTTTACCTTCATCATATCAGGCTATCTTGCTCAATACAACTTTGTAATCTATCTTAAATGATTGAAGTTGGAGGTAGTGTGAATTCTCCAATTTTTCACTTTCACAAAATTGTTTTGGCGCTTCTTGTTCCTTTGACTTTTTAACTAAATATTTGAATTAACTCATAAACTTCCACCAAAAAGTTCTGCTGGAATTTTGATTGAATTTACATTGAATCTATAGATAAGCATGGGAAGAATTGGCATACTAATGATACTGGGTTTTCTGATTCATGAACCAAGTATGTCTCTCCATTTATTTATAAATTTGACTGCCTTCATCAGTGTTTTGTAGTTTTCTGTGTACAGATTTTGCACAGAATTTGCTAGATTTATTCCAAAGTATGTCATATATTTTGATGCTCTTTTAATTTAAATTTCCAATTATCCATTGCTAGTACACAGAAATACTATTGATTTTTTACTTGACTTTTTACCGTGGAAAGTTTTTAGCTAAGTCTAGAAGCAATTTTGTAATTTTTAAAAACAAATTCTACCTAGACAACTGTTCCTCTACAAATAGAGATAATTCTATTTCTTACCAATTTGTCTGACTTTCTGCTGCCTAGGACTCCCAGTACAATATTGAACAGGAGTAGTGAAAGATGATGTATTTGCTTCTTCCTGATCTTATTGGAAAATAATTGTCTTTCACAATTAAGTATGATATTAGATGTAGATTTTTTGCAAATTCTCTGTATAAAATTGTGGAAGCTTCTATTATCTTAGTTTACTGACTGATGTTTTTAATTTTCACTGGGTTTTGAATTTTGTCAGATGTTTTTTCCTCTTCCATTAGGCTGAATTTTTTTTGCCTTTAGGCTGCTGTTATGGTGAATTATATTAATCAAGTTTTAGACATTGGGCTAGTCTTATATTCCACGACAAATCTCACTTGGTCATGAATATTATCCTTTCTATATAATGCTGGATCCAATTTGCTAAATTTTAGTTTGGAATTTCTTAATCTTCATGAAGGCTAATGATCAGAAGTCTTATTTACCTGTGTTTTCTTTGATTCATTTTGTTATCTAGTTAATTCTCTCCTTGGTGAATGGCTTGAAAAGTATTCTCTTATCTCAAACTTATGGAAGAGTTTGTATAGAATTGGCTTAATTTCTTCCTTAGATATTTGATAGAATTCACTGATGAAACTAGTAGGCCAGGGGTTTCCATTTTGGGAAGTTTTTAATTATAGATTCAATTACTTTCACAGTTGTAATTGTAGGCTCTGTAGTAATGACCCCTCCTCATTACTGATATTGGCAATTTGCATCTTTTTTATTTTTAAACATCTTCCTAGTTGTTTATCAATGTTCTTGATCTTTTCAAAGAATCAACTGTAGGTTTTTAATTGATTTTCCTCTATAAACAACAGAAAACATTAGGTTTTATATTTTATTATATATAATGTATATTTATTTAAATATATAATTAGGATAATCATTTATAACTATTTTAATTATCTTTATATCCTTATTTCTGCTTTTTTTTTTTTTTTAGTATGTCTAGATGGTAGCATAGGTAATTGATTTTAGACCATTATTTTCCAATGTAGTTGTTTAGTACTATAAATTTTCATCTGTCTACTAATTTAATCCCACAAATTCATTTCATTCAGCTTTCCTTTTGCTTTCTTCTTTGACCCATGTTATTTTGTTGCCAAATAGTCAGATATTTTCTTGATATCTTTCTGTTGTTGATTTCCAACTTAGTAACTGTGATCAGATAATAAACCTGATGATTTATGTCCTTTTAAATTTACTGTTTTTTAATGACTCAGAATATAGTCTTCTTTGGTAAATATTTTGTGTACACTTGAAATGAGTCTGCATTCTGCTATTTTTATGTAAAGTGTTCTGTAAATCTCAATTACGTCAAATTGATTAATAGTATTGTTCAAGTCTTCTATGCCTGAACTGATTTTTTATCTACCAATTATTAAGAGAAGGAGGTTGAAACTGTTGACTATACCTGCTGGCTGCCTCATGTCTTCTTATTTCTATCATGTATTCCATGATGTATTTCCTTCATATATTGTGATGCTCTGTTATAAAGCACATAAACATTTAGGATTGTTATGTCCTCTTCACAAATTAATCTCTGTATTGAAATGAACTTCTTTATCTCTGGTAATAGTCTATGATCTCAAATCAACTTTTTCTGATTAATACAGCCACTCCAGGTTTTTGTTCTTTTTTTAAAATTAGTATTAGCATGATACATCTTTTTCCATCTTTTAACTTTTTTTTTTAAACTTCGTTTTTGGAGAATAATTACTTTACAATGGTGTGCTAGTTTCTGCTTGATAACAAAGTGAATCAGCTACATATACATATAACCCCATATCTCCTCCCTCTTCCATCTCCCTCCCTCCAACCTTCCCTATTCTACCCCTCTAGGTGGTCACAAAACCCCGAGCTGATCTCCCTGTGCTATGTAGCTGCTTCCCACTAGCTATCTGTTTTACATTTGGTAGTGTATATATGTCCATGCCACTCTCTCACTTTGCCCAGCTTTCTCTTCCTCCTCCCCATATGCTCAAGTAGGTATGCACCTTTATTCCTGTCTTACCCCTAGGTTCTTCATGACCATTTTTCTTTTTTCTTTTTTTTTTAAATTCCATATATATGTGTTAGAATACAGTACTTGTTTTTCTCTTTCTGACTTACTTCACTCTGTATGAAAGCCTCTAGGTCCATCCACCTCACTACAAATAACTCAGTTTCGTTCCTTTATATGGCTGAGTAATATTCCATTGTATATATGTACCACATCTTCTTTATCCATTCATCTGTTGATGGACACTTAGGTTGCTTCCATGTCCTGGCTATTGTAAATAGAGCTGCAATGAACATTTTGGTACATGACTCTTTTTGAATTATGGTTTTCTCAGGGTATATGCCCAGTAGTGGGATTGCGGGGTCGTATGGTAGTTCTATTTGTAGAAAAACTTTGTTTAAAATTTGATTTGGGGGAAGTCTGTCAAAAATATCAATAAGTTTTGAAACACTGACCAAATAAG
>NC_041217.1:2688457-2689453 GCF_002837175.3 Physeter macrocephalus
AATCCAGGAACATGGTATATCTCTCCATCTATTTGTATCATCTTTAATTTCTTTCATCAGTGTCTTATAATTTTCTGCATACAGGTGTTTTGTCTCCTAAGGTAGGTTTATTCCTAGATATTGTATTCTTTATGTTGCAATGGTAAATGGGAGTGTTTTCTTAATTTCTCTTTCAGATTTTTCATCATTAGTGTATAGGAATGTAAGAGATTTCTGTGCATTAATTTTATATCCTGCTACTTTACCAAATTCATTGATTAACTCTAGTAGTTTTCTGGTAGCATCTTTAGGATTCTCTATGTATAGCATCATGCCATCTGCAAACAGTGACAGTTTTACTTCTTTTCCAATTTGAATTCCTTTTGTTTCTTTTTCTGCTCTGATTGCTATGGCTGAAACTTCCAAAACTATGTTGAATAAGAGTGGTGAGAGTGGGCAAGCTTGTCTTATTCCTGATCTTAGTGGAAATGGTTTCAGTTTTTCACCACTGAGGAATATGTTAGCTGTGTGTTTGTCATATATGTCCTTTACTATGTTGAGGAAAGTTCCCTGTTATGCCTACTTTCTGGAGGGTTTTTTTAAATCATAAATCAGTGTTGAATTTTGTCAAAAGCTTTTTCTGCATCTATTGAGCTATTGGGATGATCATATGGTTTTTATTCTTCAATTTGTTAATATGGTTTATCACATTGATTGGTTTGCATATATTGAAGAATCCTTGCATTCCTGGAATAAACCTGACTTGATCATAGTGTATGATCCTTTTAATGTGCTGCTGGGTTCTGTTTGCTAGTATTTTGTTGAGGATTTTTGCATCTATGTTCATCAGTGATATTGACCTGTAGTATTCTTTCTTTGTGACATCTTTGTCTGGTTTTGGTATCGGAGTGATGGTGGTCTCGTAGACTGAGTTTGGGAGTGTTCCTCCCTCTGCTACGTTTTGGAAGAGTTTGAGAAGGATACTTGTTAGCTCTTCTCTAAATGTTTGATAGAATT
>NC_041217.1:2689858-2691608 GCF_002837175.3 Physeter macrocephalus
AAAGAACCAGCTTTTAGTTTTATTGGTCTTTGCTATTGTTTTCTTTGTTTCTATTTCACTTATTTCTGCTCTGATCTTTATGATTTATTTCCTTCTGCTCACTTTGGGTTTTGTTTGTTCTTTTTTCTCTAGTTCCTTTAGGTATAAGGTTAGATTGTTTATTTGCGATCTTTCTTGTTTCTTGAGGTAGGCTTGTGTAGCTATAAACTTCCCTCTTAGAACTGGTTTTTCTCCATCCCATAGGTTTTGGATCATCGTGTTTTCATTGTCATTTGTCTCTAAGTATTTTTTAATTTCCTCTTTGATTTCTTCAGTGATCTCTTGGTTATTAAGTAGTGTGTTGTTTAACCTCCATGTGTTTGTATTTTTTACAGATTTTTTTCCTGTAATTGATATCTAGTCTCATAGCGTTGTGGTCATTAAAGTTACTTGATATGATTTCAATTTTCTTAAATATACCAAGGCTTGATTTGTGACCCAAGATATGATCTGTCCTGGAGAATATTCCATGAGCACTTGAGAAGAATGTGTATTCTGTTGTTTTTGGATGGAATGTCCTACAAATATCAGTTAATTCCATCTTGTTTAATGTATCATTTAAAGCTTGTGTTTCCTTCTTTATTTTCATATTGGATGATCTGTCCATTGGTGAAAGTGGGGTGTTAAAGTCCCCTACTATGATTGTGTTACTGTCGATTTCCCCTTTTATGGCTCTTAGTATTGCCTTTTGTACTGTGGTACTACTATGTTGGGTGCATAAATGTTTACAATTGTTATAATTTCTTCTTGGATTGATCCCTTGATCATTTTGTAGTGTCCTTGTCTCTTGTAATAGTCTTTGTTTTAAAGTCTATTTTGTCTGATATGAGAATTGCTACTGAAGCTTTCTTTTGATTTCCATTTTCATGGAATATCTTTTTCCATCCCCTCACTTTCAGTCTGTATGTGTCGCTAGGTCTGAAGTGGGTCTCTTGTAGACAGCATATATATGGGTCTTGTTTTAGTATCCATTCAGCCAGTCTATGTCTTTTGGTTGGAGCATTTAATCCATTTACATTTAAGGTAATTATCGATATGTATGTTCCTACTGCCATTTTCTTAATTGTTTCGGGTTTGTTATTTCAGGTCTTTTCCTTCTCTTGTGTTTCCTGCCTAGAGAAGTTCCTTTAGTATTTGTTGTAAAGCTGGTTTGGTGGTGCTGAATTCTCTTAGCTTTTGCTTGTCTGTAAAGGTTTTAATTTCTCTGTCAAATCTGAATGAGATCCTTGCTGGGTAGAGTAATCTTGGTTGTCGTTCTTTCTCCTTCATCACTTTAAATATGTACTGCCACTCCCTTCTGGCTTACAGAGTTTCTGCTGAAAGATCAGCTGTTAATGTTATGGGGATTCCCTTATGTGTTATATGTTGTTTTTCCCTTACTGCTTTTAAAATATGTTCTTTGTATTTAATTTTTGATAGTTTGATAAGATTTTGGATCATCTTTACTATCATTATTCTGAATTCTTTCTCAGGTAAACTGCCTATTTCCTGTTCATCTGTTAGTGTTTCTCCTTGGATTTATCCTGTATGGGACTCTATGCACTTCCTGGACTTGATTAACTATTTCATTTCCCATATTAGGGAATTTTTCAAGTATAACCTCTTCAAATATTTTCTCTGTCCCTTTCTTTTTCTCTGCTTCTTCTCTGACCCCTATAATTCAAATGTTGGTGTGTTTAGTGTTGTCCCAGAGGTCTCTGAGACTGTCCTC
>NC_041217.1:2691743-2692939 GCF_002837175.3 Physeter macrocephalus
TTCTGCTCTGCAGTAGTTATTTCCACTATTTTATCTTCCAGGTCACTTATCCGTTCTTCTCAGTTATTCTGCTATTGATCCCTTCTAGAGAATTTTTAATTTCATTTATTGTGTTGTTCATCACTGTTTGTTTGCTCTTTAGTTCTTTTAAGTCCTTGTTAAACGTTTCTTTTATTTTCTCCATTCTTCTTCCAAGATTTTGGATCATCTTTACTATCATTATTCTGAATTCTTTCTCAGGTAAACTGCCTATTTCCTGTTCATCTGTTAGGTCTGGTGGGTTTCTACCTTGCTCCTTCATTTGCTGTGTGTTTCTCTGTCTTCTCGTTTTGCTTAATTTACTGTGTTTGGGGTCTCCTTTTCTCAGGCTGCAGGTTCATAATTCCCGTTGTTTTTGGTGTCTGTCCCCAGTGGCTAAGGTTGGTTCAGTTAGTTGTGTAGACTTCCTGGTGGAGGCGTCTAGTGCTTGTGTTCTGGTGGATCAGGCTGGATCTTGTGTTTCTGGTGGGCAGGTCCACGTCTGGTGGTGTGTTTTGGGGTGTCTGTGGCCTTATTATGATTTTAGGCAGCCTCTGTGCTAATGGATGGGGCTGTGTTCCTGTCTTGCTAGTTGTTTGTCACAGGGTGTCCCGCACTGTAGCTTGCTGGTCTTGAGTGGAACTGGGTCTTGGTGTTGAGATGGAGATCTCTGGGAGGTTTTTGCTCTTTGATATTTTTTGGAGCTGGGAGGTCTCTTTTGGACCAATGTCCTGAATGTGGCTCTCCCACCTCAGTGGCACAGCCCTGACGCCTGGCTGGAGCATCAAGAGCCTGTCCTCCGCACAGCTCAGAATAAAAGGGAGGAAAAAAAGAAAGAAAGAAAGAAGAAGATAAAATAAAATAAAATAAAGTTATTAGAATAAAATATAAAAAATAATTAAGAAAAAATATTTTTTAAGTAATAACAAAAACAAAAACGGACAGACAGAACCCTAGGACAAATGGTAAAAGCAAAGCTATACAGACAAAATCACACACAGAAGCATACACATACACACTCACAAAAAGAGAAAAAGGGGGAAAAAATATATCATTGTTCCCAAAGTCCACCTCCTCAATTTGGGATGATTTGTTGTCTATTCAGGTATTCCACAGATGCAGGGTACATCAAGTTGATTGTGGAGATTTAATCCGCTGCTCCTGAAGCTGCTGGGAGA
>NC_041217.1:2693664-2694114 GCF_002837175.3 Physeter macrocephalus
CAGGCTGTGTTCACACCGCCAACCCCAGTCCTCTCCCTGGGATCCGACCGAAGCCCGAGCCTCAGCTCCCAGCCCCGCCCGCCCCGGCGGGTGAGCAGACAAGCCTCTCGGGCTGGTGAGTGCCGGTCGGCACCGATCCTCTGCGGGAATCTCTCCCCTTTGCCCTCTGCACCCCTGTTACTGTGCTCTCCTCCATAGCTCTGAAGCTTCCCCCCTCCGCCACCCGCAGTCTCCGTCCGCGAAGGGGCTCCTAGTGTGTGGGAACCTTTCCTCCTTCACAGCTCCCTCCCACTGGTGCAGGTCCCATCCCTATTCTTTTGTCTCTGTTTATTCTTTTTTCTTTTGCCCTACCCAGGTACGTGGGGAGTTTCTTGCCTTTTGGAAGGTCTGAGGTCTTCTGCCAGCGTTCAGTGGGTGTTCTATAGGAGCAGTTCCACGTGTAGATGTATT
>NC_041217.1:2694447-2708900 GCF_002837175.3 Physeter macrocephalus
CCCTCCGCACCCCTGTTGCTGCGCTCTCCTCCGTGGCTTGAAGCTTCCCCCTCCGCCACTGCAGTCTCCACCTGCGAAGGGGCTCCTAGTGTGTGGGAACCTTTCCTCCTTCACAGCTCCCTCCCACTGGTGCAGGTCCCATCCCTATTCTTTTGTCTCTGTTTATTCTTTTTTCTTTTGCCCTACCCAGGTACGTGGGGAGTTTCTTGCCTTTGGGGAGGTCTGAGGTCTTCTGCCAGCATTCAGTAGGTGTTCTGTAGGAGCTGTACCACATGCAGGCGTATTTCTGTTGTATTTCTGGGGAGGAAGGTGATCTCCGCATCTCACTCTTCTGCTATCTTGAAGCTCCTCCCCAGCTATAATGTTTTATTTTGTTGTTATCTTAGGATTTGAAGTGCACATATTTAATTCATCACATCTACTTGTATGCAATATTATATCACATTATGTACAGGATAAGAACCTTACAACAGTATACATTTCTTTTCCCACTCCAATTCTTTGTGCTATTGAAATACATTTTACTTCCACATCTGTTTTAAATCCTACAATAAAAATGAACATTCCTTAACAAATTTATTAATACATATTTTATATATCACAAAATCTACCCATCTCAAGTGTACAATTTAAGGATTTTTAGTAACTTTACCAAGTGATGCAACCATTATAATACATCAATTTTAAAACATTTCCATGTCCCAGTAATACCATTTATGCCAATTCACAGTTAATTGCTCTTCCACTCATAGCTCCAGGCAACCACAAATCAGCTTTCTTTCTTTATAAATTTGTCTTTGCTGGACATTTTGTCTAAATGAAGTCATAGAATATTTGATCTCTTTTTTTGTTTTTCTTATTACCAATTTCAATTTTATTACTGGTAATTGGTCTATTCATATTTTCTATTTCTTCCTGGTTCAGTCTTGGGAGATGGTACACTTCCAGGAATTTGTCCATTTCTTCTAGGTTGTCCATTTTATTGTTGTACAATTGTTTATAGTAATCTCTTATGATTCTTTGTACTTCTGTGGTATCATTTGTAACTTCTTTTTCAAATATGATTTTATTTTTTGGGGCCCTCTCTCTGTTTTTCTTGATAAGTTTGGCTAAAGGTTTATCAATTCTGTTTATCTTTTCAAAGAACCAGCTCTAGGTTTCATTAATTTTTAAATTTTTTTCTATTGATTTTAGTCTCTAATTTATTTATTTATTTCTGCTCTGATCTTTATGGTTTCTTTCCTTCCACTAACTTTGGATTTTGGTGTTTCTTTTCTATTTCTTTTAGTTTAAAGTTAGCTTGTTTATTTGAGATTTTTCTTGTTTCCTGAGGTAGTCTTGTTTTGCTGAAAACATCTCTTAAAACTGCTTGGGCTGCATCCCATAGATTTTGGATTGCTGTGTTTCTGTTTTCATTTGTCTCTAGGTAGTTTTGATTTCCTCTTTGACTTCTTCTGTGATACATTGGTTGTTTAGTAGTATATTATTTAGCATCCCCGTATTTGTGTTTTCTGCAGTTTTTTTTTCTTGTAATTGATTTCTAATATTATAATGTTGTGGCCAGAAAAGATGCTTGATATGTTTTCAATCTTCTTAAATTTACTTTTACTTGAGCTTCATTGAGCTTCTTTGATTTGTGGGTTTAGAATTTTCATCAAATTTGGAGGAAAAAATTAACCATTATTTCCTCAAATATTTTTTTATGTACTCATCTCTCTCTCTTCTTCAAGCCTCCCAATTATATGCATATGAGGCTGCTTGAAGTTGTCCTACATTTTACTCTTGCTTTATTTATTATTTTGTTTTTATTTTTCCAGGGCATAGTTAAGTTACTTAGAAAGAGTTTGATTTATTTTAGACTTGCTTTTAAGTGTTTTTTTTGGAGGGGTGCAAGACAACAGCAGCCTGTAGTCTTGGGATGATTTTTGTCTCATAACTGATATAATACCCTCTTAGTACTCCACCTGATACCCTATGCATTCCAAAGTTTTTCCCACTCTGGCTGGTGGGAATACCAACAATTATAGGTCCTGTGTGAGCCCTGAGAACGACTTTCAGGTGATTCTTTACCTGGCTTCAGGTTGTTTCCTCATAAGCATGTTCTTATCAGTGGTCAGCTGAAGAGTAAAAGTGGAAAGTGCTCTGCAAACATCCAGAATTCTATTTCTGTGTGACTCTTTTCCCTCCATTCTGCTCTGCAAACACAGTTTCCTTTGTCTCCTGTACTTTCAACTCTGTCTCCTCAACTCAGGGATGGCCCCATCTGGGTTCCCTCTCCCTGTATCGCGGCTTAGAAACTCTCAACACAGTAAGCTGGAGGAAGTCTAGGGCTCAACCTGCTTGTTCCTGTTTCTTAGAGACATTAAAAAATATTGATAAAATTTATTGGCAGATTGATTATAATCATCATGATCAAGTATGACTTGATATACAAAATAACTTATAAATATATTTTTAGGACTACATCTACCTCAATCATTAAGGTGAAAACCATTCCTGAAAAGAATCTGTAAAAGGACATATTAATTAATAATACTATTACATACTAGGTAAATCATATTTAAAAAGCCAAGAAAAAGCAGTTCATCTGTGGACAGGAAACTGCTCTTCATATATATGCATATGTCCCATAGACACCTTGGAGATCCTCTGGCAGTTCAACTTCCTTACTTTACATGTGAGAAAGTCAAGACCTAATATGTTAGTCAACTTGTTTCACACCACAAAACAAAACAAACAAAACACCTTTTAGAGTTTACGTTTAGAGGACATAACCCAGAGAATCTATCTTAGAGCTCTGTACTATTCTGTTTCCGAAATGATCAAATTGACTCAGAACTGGAGAACATTACTTACATGTGCTTCACTGGTGGAAAATCATTTCAGTAGACATAGGCTTAGATCAGCCTAGATGGTAACTTGTCATTTATACCTTAGTGGATCTTTTATGATTGAGAGCAGTAGCCACATATAAGCCACAGTCCTGGCATTTAAAAATTCATCTCAAGTGGCTCAGTAAAGGCAATTTTAATAGTGGGATTTATAGAAGTATGAGGAGAAGTAAGAGAGAAAATAATGGATGTTGAGACACTTGTAGACTAGCAACAGTGGGAAGTTATTGCTCTACTTTTGAGTAATGATAATGTAGGGCTAAAATAGCAAGAAGAGAAATTATTTTCACAGGGACTCAGCGAGAGTGAAGTATTTAGGAGGCGTCTCTACAGGAGCTGGAGTTATGGAGGAACGCACCTGCTCTCTGAGCCACTGAGGCAAACAGAGAGGGATCAGAGAAGAGATATCCTGACTTCTTCTTCCTGCCCTTCATGTCCCTGCCAGTACCCCTCAGTGTCTGAACCCAGCTGGAAACCAGTTGGTAAGGAGACCATCTGACAGAGCCCAGAGTGGTGAGCTTCCTGTGCCACAGAGAAGAGCAGAAATAGGGAAAAACTGATATGGAGACAGAGAATAACCAACACAGCTACATAGGCTCAATTCCAAAGACAGTTCCTGGATGGACTTTGTTAAGATCAGTTTACTCTGCTGTTTTTGAGGAAGTAGTAATAGCTTAGTTAACTAGAACTATTACTCACAGATAAGCATAAATAATTTTGAGCATCAGGGGTCATATCAGATAAAATAAGCCATCTTTTAAAAGAAGTTGGAACTTTAAACATATCCTATATCAACCTACTACATTCTTTCTCTCATTTCAGAGCCACTGAGAAGTATGTGTGTTTGTCAGATGCTTCTATTAGGTTAATTAAGAAGAGGATTAAAGTCTGATCATTGGATCTAGTTTGGAGATTGGTCACCTTGAAAAGAGAAATTTTGGTATATTGGTGATGGTGAAAATCTGTTATAATGTGTTTAAGAGAGAACTGTAAGAAAGTGTAGCAAATCTTCTGTGCATTTTGTTGTAAAAGGAAAAAGAAACGACTCAGTAGCTGGCAAAGAAAGTTGTGTCAAAGGTTTCATTGTAATCAAGATAAGGGCATGTATCTATGTTATACTGATATATGTTAATGGCAATAATAATAAAGAGGAAAAGAGAAGAATTGCTGAAATTATCCTTGAAGAGAACATGGGAGATCTTGTGGAACAAGAAAAAGATTACCAAAGATTGTCATTATTTATAATCACGGGCATCGCTTTCCTGACCATCACCAAAGATCACCATTATTAAAGATTCTGGTAAGTGGGTCAAGAAGTTGGTAGGAGTCTGCCGTGCCACCTGGGGCTTGCGATTCCAGGACATTTTTAGGACTTCAGTGGTTGGTGTGTGCTGGGACATCCCTCCAAAGTAAAAGGTAAATTGTTAAACCTTGCATTCCATAACACAAGAAAGGAAGCACAAAAGGGTGCTTTTGGTACAGGAGACAACACAATCTATACGTAGTAATGTCGATCTTGTCCTGGTGACATGAGCGACGGGGAATTGGGTCGCTCCACCAGCTAAACCACTGAGACCAATGGAGGGGACAGCTGAGGGGAAAGGGAAATTAGAACGTGTGATGGAGGAGAAGGATAAAAGGTTCCCCAACTTCATCAGCTACACTTCAGGGGTTCTACCTTGAAATGGAAACTCTCCTATCTTTTTTATGAACTTTTATTTATTTATTTGTTTTTGCGGTATGCGGGCCTCTCACTGTTGTGGCCACTCCCGTTGCGGAGCACAGGCTCCGGACGCGCAGGTCCAGAGGCCATGGCTCACGGGCCCAGCCCCTCCACGGCATGTGGGATCCTCCCGGACCGGGGCACGAACCCGCGTCCCCTGCATCGGCAGGCGGACTCTCAACCACTGCGCCACCAGGGAAGCCCTTTATGAACATTCTTGAAAAACCCATAGAGTGCTGCACAAATGTAAGATCAGCCATTGGGTTTGTGCAAACATCTCTATTAGCAAATCATTCCCAGATCGAAACACTTTCCTATTAGGTAAGATTACCCTGGATGTGTCTGAGAGCCAAAAGTAACTGACAAAATTCCTTAGATGAAAATTATGAAAAGTAGACTCTACAGAAATCCTCCCACGGGAAGCAGCAGTTGACGGAAATGTACAACTAAGTACTTAGTTAATTCCTCTGAGAGCAAATAAGAACTCCCCAATCAACTGTGCAAGTTTGAAAATGAATATGCTTCCCCTGCAAGCGTATTCCTCTTGCTATCTGTAGGACTGTCCTTGGGGGAGTTACCTCGACATTCACTTTGCAAATCAGAACAGCCTCATCATGTCACTTAACCGGGACCCTGGAGCATTACTGTAAAGGAGCTGCCTCCCTTGCAGACATCCGCGTCCTGCTTGGTGGGAAGGTTGAGCCAGACAGTAATTGTGGGCCACAGGGAGACCCACCTGATTGGTCCCTGTGTCTGAAATTCAACTACTGTTCTTTCATTTTATTTCACAACCATTTATTGACTGCCTCTTACATGCCAACAACTCTGCTTGGCATTTTAGGGTTTAAAAATGAACAAGACACAGACCCTGCTGTCCTGAGACTTCAAGTTTATAAGATTTTTTTTTTTTTAAGCTGGTAGCTCTCAAATTGTAGAGGTGACTTAACTGGGCCAGGGCCCAGGAATCTGCTTGTTTAGCCAGTTACCATGGTGACTCCAATGTTACTGATCCCACCTTGAGAAATACTTCTCTACCACTTATGGAAGGTTATTTGTAGCTGGAAACAAGACCTCTTGGGAGGAAAGAAATTACAAAGGGAAAAATAGAAGAATGCTATGAGAGATATGGTTACCATTCCAAATTAGGTAGGGTTTGTTTGTTTGTTTGTTTGTTCTTAGCCCATTTTATGAAACGTGAGTAAAGGCTCAGGTCTAGATTCAAAGATAAGAGTTTGGACGCACTCCTGGGCAATACCAGGAACTGTCAGCTTCGCACCATGGGAGGGTGGGTGGTGTGTGGGGAGGTCCTCTCCAAATGTTGCTTCCTCTCAGTCTTGGTTGAGGCTCAGTCCACACTCCCCACGCCTGGGAGGACAGCACAGCAGTCTCAACGCCCTCTCCCTCCTTGCTTTTAAGAGCCTCTAGGGAATGTATTCAATCAGTATATACTTTTTCTTTCTTTCTTTCTTTTTTTGTTTTGAAAATGTTGGGGTCAAATCCCCGAGAGAAACCCTGGTAGTGCTGCAAGTGGTCAACGCTCAAAAGAAGCCATCAACAAAGTGGTTTTTTTTATTTTGTTTTTTTTTTGTTATAATTTCATTTAAAAAAGTTTTAAAATTAATTTTTATTGCAGTATAGTTGATTTACAATGTTGTGTTAGCTTCAGGTGTACAGCAAAGTGAATCAGTTATATATATATATCCACTCTTTTTTTAGATGCTTTTCCCACATAGGTCATTACAGAGTACTGAGTGGAGTTCACTGTGCTATACAGCAGGTCCTAATTAATTATCTATTTTATATATAATAGTGTGTATATGTCAATCCCAGTCTCCCAATTTACCCCTCCCTCCACCCTTTTCACTTTGGTAACCGTAAGTTTGTTTTCTACATCTGTGATTCTGTTCCTGTTTTGTAAATAAGTTCATTTGTACCATTTTTTTAGATTCCACATATAAGTGATATCATATGATATTGGTCTTTCTCTGACTGACTTCACTCAGTATGAGACTCTCTAGGTCCATCCATGTTGCTGCAAATGGAATGATTTCATTCTTTTTTATGGCTGAGGAATCTTCCATTGTCTGTATGGGCCACATCTTCTTTATCCATCCATCTATCGATGGACACTTAGGTTTTGAGTTCTGACACCTTCTTGTTGGCTCTTGGTGAATCCTGCTCACCTTTTCCTGCACTGGATCTACCACCTCCTGGAGGCATCCCATCATTCTCTCAGGGTTGCTGGAAGCCTATAGGCTCATAGATAATCTCAGCCTCTGAGCAGTTTTCTCATTATGAAAAAAAAAAAAAAAACCCAAAGAAAATATTTTATCTTTCTAAGCCTTTTTTTATCCTTTTATACCTTTTAAATAAAAATGATTGTCTATCTATGCATTTCTTGGAACTTTTAAAACATGATCCTGCTATTACAAGAGCTGCACGTTTTGTTCAGAACACAGCCCACATACTTTAAAAAATTTATGGCCCGTTAATAAAGCCTCTGCTTGTTTCTAATATCAATCCTATGGTTAAAACACTTGTCACAGTAATAAACAACAGCATAATTAGAACGGCTTCAATGAATTTGGGTCAATGTATCACTCTCTTAGAACACATTTTAAATGTATCACAATTACAGCCCGGGGAAAATTTGGCTTGTTGGCATTCACTAGTTTGTCATTATTTTGAGAGCAAATTGTTCTCACCCAGAGTTCAAGTGCAGAGACAAGAAAGCACAATGGCTGAATAAATGGGTTTTGACTGTCCTGAAAGGGTTTAGTTTGTATTCCTCCATATCAAATAATAATTATTTCAGGATTTCTTGCGATTATATACAATGGTACTGTTTTTCCCCTAAAGTTGCCTATTGAAGCATATAAAAATTACAGTTTATATTTATTTATGCTCACTCTGTACCAGGAACCGTGCTGAACACCTTATGTGTGTTACACCACCAAGTAGTTGTTTCATTTTATAAGTGAGAATGTTGAGCCAGAGGGTTTAAGTACCTTTCTCAAGGTCATACATTTAATAAGTGATAGAACTAGACATAAAACCCAGCAGCTCTGGCAGCAAAATTCTCAACATGGTAAGTTTCCTCTAATACTCAAAGCCATCAAGTTCCCCCTAACCTCATAAAAGGAGTTTCTGAAGGACAGAGGTATACAAGAACATCCATTGCTCCAGTAGGTCCTAAGAAGGATGCAAATGGAAAGAAATGGACATTAAATATGATGATGATGTGAGCACGAGTGACACTGGAGAGAGAAATGCTCGAGAACAGTGTGCTCAGAGTTGGACAGAAAAAGACAAAAGTGTGATGGCTGTACAGAGTCTGTTTGGTCTTGAGCTCTGATTGGTTTCAGTTCCTGGAAATGCTTAGGATCTAAGGAAGCAACACGTCAGAATGGAAAGACAAGGGGGCTCTAACAAAATGAATGAGAGGGAGAATAGAACAGAAGGAAGCTGAAGGGGTGAGTTAGTTTCATGGAGGGCATTGTAGGCTGTGCTCAGGGGGCTGGATTTATTCTAAGAGTAGAGGAAAGACATCACCCCGAATGCCGCCTGATGCATGTGTTGTAGAGCAGCGGTCCCCAACTTTTTTGGCACCAGGGACTGGTTTTGTGGAAGACAATTTTTCCACAGGTCAGAGGAGGTGGGGTGGGCAGTGTTTGGGGATGATTCAAGAGCATTACATTTACTGTGCACTTTATTTCTATTATTATTACATTGTAATATATAATGAAATAATTATACAACTCACCGTAATGCTGACAGGAGACGGAGCTCAGGCAGAAATTCGAGCGATGGGGAGCGGCTGTAAATACAGATGAAGCTTCGCACTCTAGCCTGCCACTCACCTCCTGCTGTGAGGCCCAGTTCCTAACAGGCTGCGGACTGGTACTTGTCCATGGCCCAGAGGTTGGGGACCCCTGTTGTAGAGGCACAAGGCAGGGAGCAGAGAGCCCAGTGGGGAGGCTATTGCATGCATCTAAGATGATGGGTTTCACTAAAGAGGAGATGGTAAACTCAAGATACATTCTGGGAGTAGAGCCAATAGGAATTGGCAATGGATTGGATGTAAGGCATCAGAGGAAGATAAAAGTTAAGGATGAGTCCTTGAGATGACAGTAAAGGGCTGCTGGTGCCTTTTATTGAGATGGGACAGATTAGGATCAGAAGAAGCTCAGGGAAAGATCAAAAGCTCTGATTTTGGACATTTTGGGGGTGTTTTTTAAAACATCCAAGAGAAGATTTTTAAGTAGTACATGGTCGAAACACGGAAGCTAGGATTCTGTACCTCCCTGAAAGAAGTCACAGAAATGGTGGTTGGGGTAGGAGTGAAGGACCCTGCAGGGGAGGCTGTCCCTCAAGATCAGGTCATGGAATTCAAAGTGGAGGTGAGAGCTCCTTCACAGCCATTTTTATGGAAAAAATAAAAAGAATGCCCAGCACCAAGTTCAATACAAGTGAAGCAAGAAAATTTTCAGCTGTAGCATCAGCTATTTCTGTTTGGATATAGCTTTTGCTCAGGTTGGAAACTGCCCCAAGGGCTGGTGATACAGTTGAATCTGGTACCAGACACCTCATAGACTCAGGCCATCCCTTTAAACTCACTGGTAATCCCCAGATTCTCAGGTGGTGTTTCTTTTCCTGGCAGAGCTTCTAGTCCTCTGTTTACCCCCTTCAATGGCCACCAATGGCCTTTCCTCCCAGAAAAAAGCTTCCCTAGGTGATTCCAAGGTGAAGTCCTTTCTTTTTATACTGTCATGTTGCCATGGCATCTCTGGACAATGACCATTTATTTCTGTCAGGGTCCTCCCTCTGGTAGGGCATCCACCACAACAGGAACTGAGTAAATGATTCTAACAACATTGCCTTTAAAATAAGCCTATCATTTTTAGTTGTACAAATTATTCTAGCAGCAATAGAACCATTCTGTTACTGTGAAGACTTTATTCTTTTTTTTTTTTTTTTCCGTTTTAGACATAAGGGATGGCATCAGCTGTTTGTGAATCTAGAACATTCTCTTTGGACTGTTCTCAAAGAAACACGTCACTCAAATCTGTATCAGTAGAGAATTAAAGCTTCCACATGACTAGGTATTCAAAATGTAAATACAGCCAGCTATGGCATTTTAGAAACCTCAAAGTAAAAACTTTACCACTGAAGGAAAAAAATAACTTGAAAAGAGGACAGCAGGACAAATGAGGACAGCTAGTCTTTTTTCAGCTTATTTTTGTTGGATTCATTTTGAGTTTTGTAAACCGAGCTCCAGTTAGATCTTGAAGAGAAAAATCTAACTGACATAATTCACTAAGTCAACCCTCACACAAAAAGGTTTTGAACGTCAAGGCACCATCAGCAGCTTTCTAGCCTCATGTCTTGATTGATCGGTTTAAACAGGGCTATATATATAACTTTATAAAACATCAAATAAGAGTAGGGAAAATAAAAGTTCATGTGTTCTTTAGTGTTCTAAAACCAAAACAACAACAACAACAAAATCTATTCTTCTCTTTTAAGTAATGTCTTAAAAAAATCAAACCTAAAATTGTATTTGCTTTATTTCTTTCTACCAAATATATACTCTATCTTTCTACAAAACTTATACTATTTTAAATTCTAAATTACAAAACAAACATGCTATAAAATTACATAAAGCAGAAGATGCCACAAGGAAACTTTTTTCCTGAGTAAAAATGTATAAAAATCATCTTTTTCTCTGAATGTCACAATCCTTTCTCATCTTCAATACTACTGCTCTAATCTCAACCATATATTATATGCTCAACCAAAAGACAGATGGAATTCTTTTGGGAACTAAAATTACTCCTTTTGGGTGAGAATGCCTAAGTTTTTTGCTAATTTTATACAACATTTGCCAGCTGGGCTTTGCATGTTTGACTATTTGTGGGCATCTACCATGCCACAATACAGCATCCTGTTTTTCACCCATTGGCTCAAAGATGCTGCTTTATGGCCAACAATTTTGAGCCAATATGTAACTCATGAGAAGTTGAAGGATTAACTTTGAGTATTCATATGTATCCTTATAGTATTTAAATAATCTTTACCACATCATTCGGTTCTCAGCGTCAAACTCACAATAAAAATTGTATTGTAAAATATAATAAGAAAGCAACTCAATTCCTAATAAGAGGCCACAAAAGTGCCTCTATGATTTCATTATAAAGTATTATTTTGTGTGACTTTTATAGAGAAACAAGTCACTTCTCTGTCAGAAGAAATGAAAACAGCCAGTTGAAATCAGTGTCTTTAAACGGATTGTTTTAATTGCACATACTTCTTTTGATTTTTTAAATTAATTAATTAGCTGCATTGGGTCTTCATTGCTGCGTGCAGGCTTTCTCTATTTGCGGTGAGTGGGGGCTAATCTTCATTGCGGTGTGTGGGCTTCTCATTGCAGTGGTTTCTCTTGGGGAGCACGGGCTCTAGGTGTGCAGGCTTCAGTAGTTGCGGCGTGTGGGCTCAGTAGTTGTGGCTCACAGGCTTAGTTGCTCCGCAGCATGTGGGGTCTTCCAGGACCAGGGATCAAACCCGTGTCCCATGCATTGGCAGGCGGATTCTTAACCACTGTGTCACCAGGGAAGTCCCAACTGCACATATTTCTATACACTCCTCAAAGGGTAATAAAAATGTCAAAGATGGTAAATGAATTTCAAGTAGTAGAGTCCTGCTCCATGCATTAAATGAATAATTACAATTGCTTGGTTATTTTGAAGTTTCACATAGAATGACCTTGATGAGTGAGATAATAAAGACAACTTTTGAGACAAAAAATGTGAAGCCATCAGTAGATTTTATACTCCAAAAGAAATTTGGCAGTTGGTTCTTTCTCCCCCTTCCCCTTTTTTTTTCCTTGAAAATATTTCCTTCAGTGTCTTTTATTTCTAAATAAATATTAGGGCTGGATTTTTAAGTAAAGAGGCAATTATAAACATATTAACATTTCTACCAGACAGCAAAGATAGGGCTGGTCAGTCAACCCCAAACAGAATGCAGCTTGGCGCTGGGCCAGGTCCACTGCAGTGACTCACTCTCCCGTCCCTCACCCAGTGAGGGCAAGAAGCTTCCCATCCTGCCATGAACTTTCATTTAGGACAACGTCTTGGTGCTGCAAACCCAGAGGTGTGCTTTTATTTCAGTCCCACATTTCAAAGCCGAAGCCAAAGCCGAGGCGTGGTCTACATTAGGACTTTAAATAAAGTCAAACAGAATAAAATTCCCTTACTAGCATTTATTCTAAACTGCCTTGGCCAGATGGCTTCTTACAGGGAAAGGCAAAAAGAAGGGATACTCACACTCGGCTTCCTTTCCTGCTGGCGGGCTGTGATTATTGCTAATGACCCACAGCTGTACACGCTCCCCCTCCCCACCTCTACCCTCTGCCACCCCCATCTTCCAGTTGCCTTCTTATTTAAGCTTTTCTCCAGTCAGCCTTGCAAGAGGGAGGTGGGAGGAAGCTTTATGATGGATCAACCTTCAAGACACCCTGAGTTGCGCTTCTCATGAAACCTGAACACGGCAGCAGGCTCTGTTCCCAAGCTCAGAGCCCTGCAAAACCGGGCAAAACTACAGGCTCCAATTTTTCTAAATGTCCCAACAAACATTTGTGAATTGATTAAAGAAAAGCAATTTAGACATTGCCCTTAATCTTTTGAATATATCAGCCGCTCCATATATGGCTAAAAAATTAGATGAGCTCTGAATTCAGTATTGTCAAGAGCACTAGTCCTTTCTATAATTCTGCACACATAGAATTTCATATAATTCTGCATACATGGCTAAAAAATTAGATGAGTTCTGAATTCAGTATTGTAAGGAGCACTAGTCCTTTCTATAATTCTGCACACATAGAAAGAGGGACAGGCAGACAGAGAATTTTTGCTATAAATATTCTTATGAATAAATCCCTTGTGCTTGCTGTCCCTGTTACCTTCATCACGTAAATTGGTTTATACAGCCTGGGTTGGGAATGGCTTCCAATGAGAGCCTTTACGTAAAGGTCTTGAAATGTCTTTAAGATGCTGACTGGTCTACACTTGTTCCTATATTGTAAAATATATCAGTCTAGTCAGCTGCCCTCACCTCTGACATTATGTGCCCCCTGCACACTCTCTAGTGGTCCATCCTCAGAAGACAGGCTATGGCTGTTTCCAGGCTATGCTTTGGTTTTTTAACCATCATTAATATTAATGTTATGATGCTTACTGCTGTCATTATTAAAGTATTAAACTAATGCTATCAACTCTAATATTAAAATTAATATTGTTGATATTATTACTATCAATATTATTATTACTATCGATAATAATGATTATTGATATCAATAATAATTATTACTGTCAATAATAATGCCTAGAGTTTCTATTGCCATGATGTTTGAAGTCTCTGATGGAACTTTTCTCAATTTTAAGGGCCCGTGGTCCTATGGTGTTGTTGCTCCTGGTGTCTACTGATCTCCAAGCTGTGGGAGAGGACAGTTCAAAAAGTGTGACAGTAATTTGCACTGTCCACATGTTGGCCATCATCTTGCTTGTTGTTATTTCGTTCTTTTTTTTAATGTTCAAGTGACTCCCACTCGAAGTATCCTTTTGTGGAAATAATGTAAAATATGAAAATATATGTTGGAATTCTTCAATTTTCTCTTTTTATAGCTTTTTCAACTCTTGTGTTCTATTCTATGAAACGTTTCTCCTTTACCTGGAATAAAATAAGTCCACGACCTGTACTTCCAAATCCTAGTGTTCATCAAGTCCAAAGGCAAAAGTCACTTCTCCCAGGAAAGTTTCTCTGACCACCCCAGCTCTCTCCCTCTCTAAACTCAGTAGCATTTACTATGCACTTCTTACTCACTACCTTGTATTAAACTTATTAATGTACATTCCCTATGTCCCTGCATTTCCTATATTCTTCTTCTAGATTAGAAACCCCATGATACAGAAGATACATCACTGAAGTCCCATTGACTTCTCGTAACACAGTGCTTTACTAGGCATTTGTCTTCAGTCTTTTATGAATGACATGTCCTGATTGATCCTGATATATATATATATATATATATATATATATATATCTCACCTATTTCAAATCAGGACATGTATAGTTATATATACATTTATAAAAGAGAGAGACAAATGTTTTCTTATACCTTACAAGGCAGCTATGTTAACCAATTATTTCACAGAAATACTCCACCTGTATTTTCCTGAACCTCTAAGTTTGTATTGGGTTATTTTTTACCACAATCTACCTAAAATATGTGCAAATAAAATGAGTTGATATTTGTAAAACATCTAAAAAAAGATACTCAATTTATCAATAGTCTCTCCCGTTTACAAAACAAAACACAAAGTACAACCCTCAGTCTGTCCACCATTCTCCTTCAGCTATCATACTCTCTTCTTTCAGAGTCAAACTTTTTGAGGGAATTGTCTATTATACGTACCTATACTTCTTCCATTTCTTTTGTTCATTTCTCAATCTGCTGAATTGGTCTTATACTACTGCTTCCCAGTCCCAAAAACCCCTTTTCCCTAAATTCAGGGAGTAATTTCCATTGCTCATCTTTCTTGATGTTGTGGGTACATTCAGTACTATTGACTCACTTCCTTCTGGAAACACCCTTCCCTTGGGTCCCTTAACTATCTACTCCTGTGTGTGCGTGTGCGTGTGTGTGTGTGTGTGTGTGTGTGCACATTTTCCTACCTCTCCAGCCGTTTTTCTTTTCTTTTCTTTTCTTTCTTAAACATCTTTATTGGAGTAAAATTGCTTTACAATGGTGTGTTAGTTTCTGCGTTATAACAAAGTGAATC
>NC_041217.1:2708934-2761965 GCF_002837175.3 Physeter macrocephalus
CTGTATAACAGACTCTAGGTCCATCCACCTCACTACAAATAACTCAATTTTGTTTCTTTTTATGGCTGAGTAATAGTCCATTGTATATATGTGCCACATCTTCTTTATCCATTCATCCGATGATGGACACTTAGGTTGCTTCTATGTCCTGGCTATTGTAAATAGAGCTGCAATGAACATTTTGGTACATGACTCTTTTTGAATTATGGTTTTCTCAGGGTATATGCCCAGTAGGTGGATTGCTGGGTCGTATGGTAGTTCTATTTTTAGTTTCTTAAGGAACCTCCATACTGTTCTCCATAGTGGCTGTATCAATTTACATTCCCACCAACAGTTCCAGCAGCTTTTCTTAAGTTTCTTGTACAGGCTTCTTTCTCATCCCACCCACCCCTCCTTTTATCTGTCCTTTAAATTTTTGCATGTACACACTGCTATATTTAAAATGGGTAACCAACAAGGACTATACAGCACAGGAAACTCTGCTCAATATTATGTAACAACCTAAATGGGAAAAGAATTTGAAAAAGAATAGGTACATGTATATGTATATGTATAACTGAATCACTGAAACTATCACAACATTGTTAATCAACTATACTCCAATATAAAATAAAAAGTTAATAAAATATTTAAAAAATTAAAAAATTAAAAAAATATAAATCTCTGTTTCTCTAGGCATTTGTTTTTGATAATAGTCGAAGACAACAAAATTTATCAATTGCTTATTTTGTGTCAGGGACTACACTTTTATGTGTATTGTCATTCAATTGTCACAACAACCTATGAATAGGTACTATAGTTACTGTAAATTGTCTATAGTCTCAAAGAGGATACTTAAGGAAAGAAGATATAGGAAAAGTCACAGATCTAGTAAGTGGTAAAGCTGGGATGTGAACCAGGTAGTCTGAATCCAGAAACCACATGCTCACCACTATGCTTCCCTATGCTTTTTTATCCTCACGTACAACCTAGGCGATGCTACCCCCTTGTGTAGAAAGACAGCTAATTCAAATTAACTTGAAAATATTTGTTCAGCTTATAAACAGTGCCAAATATTGTACTAAATGTTAAAAAAAAATATGAACAAAGTATGGTTTCTTACCTAGCTCTACGTCACTAGTTTGGTGGAAGAAAGAAAGGAAAGTACATTATTTGGGGGACTTTTTAAGATGAGGTAGGTAATGATAAAATTGAAGTTTAAATGACTTATGTGGACATTTGAGACTTGCAACACAGGAAAGAATTGAAAAGTTACGTGTGCAATGTAACCTTTTATAGGGAAGAAAATAGTGAGAAGTGAAAGTGACTGGGGAAAGAACCATAAAAACACAAACTTTAGAGGTAAGTAGAGGAAGAGGAGCTGACAAAGGGTATTTAGAGAGGAAAGAAGAGAAATAAGAGCAAGCAGAGTCATAGAAGCCAAGGGATGAATGAGATTAACAACAGGGATGAATCAGTAGCATCAGATCATGTAGATAAGCCCACGTGATTGTAGACTGGGAACAAGGCCATTGGCTAGGCAATCATGAAGAAAGCCTTTGGTGACTTTGATGAGGTAGGACATTAAAACATTTTTCCTATAGGAGAGATTTGAGTAGGATTAAAGCCTGAGTAGGAGATAAAGTAAATGAAGAAAGTAAGTGCAGATGGCAGGGTCAATGTGGGAAGTTCACAGTACTTCTGGCAATGGTAATTGGAACAATAGCTCAGAACAAACTTCTGCTGGGAACTTAACAAGCTGCCTAAGTAAAGAAGTGATGTCCTTTGTATTTATACTACTTAGAGATCACAGTACTTCTTGCATTTATGGCTTGATGTCTTTCATCAGTTTTCGAGAAACCACACCTTCATGATAAATTGTTGAAAACCAAAGACAAAGACAAAGAGTTTAAAGCTGACAGAGAAGAAAAGACATATTGTCCTCAAAATAGAAAATTTGGACTTCTCAACAGGATCTATAGAAACCAGGGAACAGTGGAATGATAATTTCAAAGGGCTGAAAGGAATATAACTGTCAACATTGAATTGTTAATACAGAATTCTATGTAAAAATGTATCTCAAAAATTAATGTAAAATAAAGGCATTTTTAGATAATAAAAAATAAAGAAAATTGTTTCCAGTCGATGTGCAATATAGAAATACTGAAAAGTGTGTTTGGGCAGAAGAAAATAATCCCAGATAAATGATCAGAGATATAAAATTACCTAAAGAACGCTGAAAAAGTAAAAAGGTGTTTAAATCTAAGTAAATATAAGAAATAATGTCTGGGGAGTTTCAGGAAAACAATAGTATGCAAGTTGGGAGACAGATAAATGATTATTCTAAGATTTTTGCATTGCCTGAGAAGTGGAAATGTACTAATTTATATTAGACTTCGATAAGTAAAGACTTCATACAAAATCTCCATGACAACCCAAAAAGAATTGTAAAAAAGTGTGTAAAATGATGGTAGAGAAGAAAACTAGAATAATAAAATATATATTCCTAAAGAAGGCAAGAGCAGGAGGGAGATAAAAGCAGATAGGATAAAAAGAAAAAGTAAGTGGCAGATTTAAGCCTCGATATTTTAGAAATTAAGTTAATACTTCAATTGAAGACAAAGACTGAGAGACTGTAAAAAATTCAAAACTCAACTCATGTTACAAGACACGTAACTTTAATGTAAGTTGAATATAATTGAATGGTAAAAGTTACCCATGCAAACACTAATCAAAAGGAAGCTGGAAAAAAAAAAAGGAAGATGGTATACCTACATTAACTTTTTTAAAAAAGCACTTAAGAAACATTACTAATGTTAAAAATAAACATTTCATTATAATACAAAACTTCCATTTACCAAGAAGATATAATAATTCTAAATTCGGAAAAAAGTTCATGTGCTTCTGAAATTAAAGAGAAGGTTCGGAAGAATGACGATTTAGGGCAAATCTGCATAACCTTTTTTGGATCACAGATTCCTTTGGAGAATCTAATAAATACTATTGTCTTTTCTTAAAATAAAGGAAAGAAACTGTACTTAAACCCAAATTTCTGCTTACAATTTAGTAAGTCAAAGAAGTCCCTGAAGCAGGGGTTAAGAATTCCTGATAGCCTCTATTTTAAGTTTTAGAGGAAGAAAGAAAGTTTGTGGACTTCCTAACTTAAAAAAAAATTTTTTTTAAGTTAAGAACCCAAGTTCTTCTAAGCGTAAGATAAGTTGGTGCAGAATTGAAGGTCTTGAGAAACTTGTAGATTTTGGACAGCTGGCTTGGAGCATGAGAAAGGGAAGTAGCTTAAAATTAGTGAAAATGTTGCTGTGTATATTTAAGCCTCTAACTGAAGTTTGAAATAATATTTTTATAACATAGCCTTTGAACACAGGAACTTCATTTTCTCTAACATTTCTCAGGAGCTGAGAGCAAAAGCAGAGAAAACAAATGGGTTGATCTAGGATTTGAGAGTAGTGCAATAGCGGGTCTTTGAAAAGAAAAGAGAAAAACTTGAAGATACTATAAATTGTGTTGGTGAGCTGATTGTGACATCAGGGATGGATAGAGATGAAAGTAAAAATGGCAGAGGCATATTTTGTGGTGGCACAGAACATGAGCTTTGTAGTTGGGCAGACCTAATGCATAGAGAGAGCATTGCTGATAAACTTAACCTCTCTGCAGCAATGTTTCTCCACTGGCCAAATGGGGAAAATTAAAATACAAAACTTTGAATATTAAATGAGGAAGTATATATAAAATTCTCAGTAAAAGTCATTATTGCCATCATATCAACTAGCTAGACAGGTGGAACAACTGGACATAATGAAAGGTTAAAGAACAATTTTTATACAAGAGATGATATGGAAGATGTGGACAGGAAGAAGTTGAAATCAAAAGGGGAATTTCAGAAGTGGGGCTATTTTGAATAAAAAAATTCAGAATTTGGCGCTAGGAGTAAAATCTCAAACTGGAAATAAAAGCCATTGGAATCACATGGTCAAAAACACAGCGAGCATCCCAGGGGGTCGGGAAGCATATCAACTCTTTTCAGGATTCTTGGCCTCCTTTAGGTTGTATAAACTCATATTTTACTAAATTAAAAAAAAATGTTTTAAGTTCTTAACCTTCCATATCTTAGTGTTGTTATTTATATTCATCAATCTTCTTGGTGTATCAATTAATCACTTATAGACACTAAGCATGAGGAAAATGATGGGGGTCAAAAGGCAAGAAGCTTGAAATACTGCATCAAGCTGCGCTTGTCTGACACATGCCTGGTTAATACAGAATGATGACAATGAACTACTTCTGATAGCCATTGTAATTAAAAACAGCACATTTTTCAAAGTTCTAAGAAGAAGTGAATTCCTGTGAACCCTAAAAGGTTCAGTTCAGTTCAGGAAAAGGTTCAGTTTGATGTTATTCTCTGAATTAGCTTTCCAAGCCCTAATTACAATAATAGACATTATTTTACAAACTTGGAAAAGGTTCATTTATATGACAGGTCCAAGAATCAAATGATCTTATTATCTTTCTTTTCATTTTGTCTTTCAAATGCTGACTTGAAAAGGCAGAAATAAGTAATTATAAAGAAAAGTTTAACGAGAGGAAACACTACATTCTTTACTAAATTATTTTATTAATTACATGACCCTATATTGATTAAAGCAATGCAAAATTCTTTCCAAAATTTAACTCTTGACAAATTAGAGAATATGTTCTCATCTAAGGATGGAATTTACCAAAAACATTCTGATTCCATGATGATACAGAGCTCACTTAATTAATGGGTGAACAACATGTTCCTGGGAGGAAATATATTTTAATTTGTAGATTTTTTTTTACATTTGTTTACCAAATGTGAGATGGTTTTTGGTGTTATCATTGTTCCTGAGCTATAAACAAAATGTGTCAGGAAGGCTGAAGATATACAGAAATGCTTTGACAAAACTCTTTGTCACCCATCTTTGCAACTTCTGCCCATGATTCATTTCAAAATGGAATGCAATCAGTTCTGTCACTTCTCTCCTTGACCTTCTTTTTCCCTTTGTTTAGAGCTTACTCTATAGCAAAAGGATTTCCTATACATTATTGATGAAATCACAGAACATGTCATGTTAACTTGAATAATTTTATTCATTATAAAATAGAGATTAATTTAAAAAGAGGGAGAAGTGGAGAATGTGTGCAAACATCTTGGTTTTAATATGTGGTTATGCTTTGACAACTTTCATTAATCTTTGTGTGACCTCATGTAATAAGCCTTGTGGAATCGTCCTGCTGTAACTTAAAGACCAATCTGGACATTCCCATTCATTGCAGTCCACTTCAAATCACACCCAAACCACAAATCTGATGCTAAGCCCTTGAAAACTGGCATTGATCATTGCAATAGGTTTCTTGGAGCGATGATAAGGGTATTTACCTGACAAATCATAAAGATTTCAAAATTTCTCTTTAAATAACTGTCTCTTTCCTTTAAAGTTCTAGTCTTCAGCACTCCCATATTTCCATGTGTCTTTTTCCTTTATCTTGAACTTGACTATTGAAATCTTGATTCTATCCTATACTAGAAGTCTAACCTTGGGCAAGTTCCTTACCTTCCTCAGTTTCCATGTTTGTAAAAGAGAGATATTAATAATACATACTTCATATGTATGGTGGTGAGAACTAGGTGAGGTAATAAATGTAAATTTAGAACATTGCTTGTCATACAGTAAAAACTTAATAAATGTTAGCTGCCATTTTTTTTTAGGGATTTTCAAACATATAAGGTTAAGTCATTCTTATCATTTAAAAGAGGGACTAAGCTGTGGGCGATATCCCAGCTTAAAGAGTTGGGAAGAAGAGTTTAAAAATACTGGAATAGTACTTCTGCTCTGTGGGTAGCTTGTTTTAGTCTTACATTTTTGCATCCTAAAGGGTTTTTTCATAATTTTAGCTCAAATCTATATCTTTTAGTTTGTCTCAATTTTTCTTAGCTTCTTTCATCTTTGATTTTATCTTGGTGTTTATTTTTTTCTATGGCTTTAATTACCTTATTTATTTATCTATCTATCTCTCTACTATTTATTATATTTCATTTGCTCTTCACTTGCTTTGTGGTATTTTTGAAAACATATTAAAACAATAGAGGCAATGCATGTTAACATTTGCTGATGGTTATCTATCTGCAAGATACTAGTCTAAGGGCTTCATATGGATGATCTCATCAATCCTCACAACAGTCTTTTGAAGTGGGTATTATTATTACCTTCATGATACAGATGAGGAAATATAGAGGCTTCAATAACTTGTACAAGTTTATATGGCCAGTAAGGAAAGGAAGTGGGATTTATAGTGTTTTATTTTGTAGTTTATTTTGATGATTCTTTCATTTTAATCTGTCATCTTACCTTAGTGTATTATTTTCTGTCATAGCCTTATTTCCTACTTAACAATAGTAAGCAGCAAGTGGTATAGTGGTAGTGTTGTAGAACTCTGTCCATATTCTAACTGGAAGATATTAGATGCTTATAACTCTTCCAGTTGACCCTGCAGTGACCATTTTTGGATCCTCCACCTGGGTGAAGTGGGAAGAATCTTGGGATTTGGAGTCAGACAAAGTCTGCTGACAATATTACAGGAGAATCTTTACTCGTAGGTTGCCCCAAATCTGTATTCTTATGTGGACTAAGAAGTTTACTAGCTCTGAACTTCAGGTAGCAGAATTTTAGGATAAAATTAATTAATTCTGCTGATAGACACTAACGGATCTTTCATGGAGAGCCTAGAGCTACAGATAATGCTGAAACTTCACACGAAATAGTTCCCCTTTCTGACTACAAGTTTCAGACCTTGAAAAAAAAACCTAGTTTTAAAAATGTTTTTACCTTCCTAAGAGAATTGGATTATAGATCATTGTGTACATTTCCCCCCATTGTTGTCATCTCTCAGTTCCCAGTCCTCTATGATGAGACCTTATTTTTGTGAAAGCTTTCTCTGTTGAGTAAAATCCTTCTAATTGAAAATCCTTTCAGTCAATCAACTTGGGCCTGTATTATGATTACTCTCCAAATCATATCCAAGTTTTCTCTTGCTTCATCTAATTACATTTGCTGATTTCACAATTAGTGTTCCCCTCTGTAGGAATCTTGACTTAGAAAGCTTGAAGAAGACTTTTCTACTAAAAACTAGGTTGGAAACCTTCTATTCTTGCTTATATAAACTAGATTTGCCTGTTTGGGATTGAATTAATCAACTAGTATCTATAATTTTGTGTAATTCTAAACTCTGTAAGGCTAATATTTTCAGGATTACTAACCCAGTATATTTTCTGGAGGGAGATTTTCCTCTTGGAATGTAACTGCATCGAAACCTAAATGTAAAGATACACTTTTTGTCATTTTTCTGTGAATGAACATCCTTCAGTTTGCATGTCTTTTAAAGCATAATTCAAAGACATGTGAGTATAATCTGATATTATTGGATATCACTTTTGTTAACGATACCTAATAACAAATTAGTTTTTTTTTTTTTTTGGCAGTCATATCCCAGTGTCAACTAGCTCAAACTTAGATTACAGTTATGACTTATTTTCTCAATATGTCACTGATAATCCACGTTTCTATAGTTAGGTAGTTATTAACTTTTCTACCCAAGTCAAGGGCTGTGTGTTTATTCATTCTAAAGTTTACTGAGTCAAATCTCGTTCATATTCAAAAGCCGTGTTACTTTATGTTCTAATTTTATCAAACAATATACTAGAAATTACTATTAAATTCTTTAATATTGGCTGCAGGTAAGAACAACAGGTCATCTGTATTTTCACCCAAAGTGTTGAGTTCACCCTCAAAATTGCCTTGATGCACACGACTGTTTCCCTCGCTGCCTCAGGCCTTTGCTCCAGTGTCATCTCAGCTGGGTCCTCCTTGAACATTCTTTTAAAAATGACAACCTATCACTCCAAACCCTTGGTACTCCTTACCCCCTTTAATGCTTTATTTTTTTCCATAACACTGATTATCTGGCTCATACTCTAGTTTACTTATTATTATTTCTGTTGGCTGTGTCCCGACACTAAACATCCTCACGAAGTTAGGAGTCGTTTTTCCTCTTTTATTCCTGCTGTATTCCCATACCTCCACACAGTAGCTGGGCTACAGTAGATGCTTAGTAACCACGTATTGAATGGATGAATTAGAACTCTTTGGTTATGAAAGCTTACAAAGTTTTAACTCTACCTAGTTATGCTATTGACTCCATGGAGTTTATAAGGTATTCATAAAATATTATATCAGATATCTTGATGAAGTATAAAATATATATATATTTAATTTATTGATTGGTTAACATTATGTATCATTGAAGCTTTAAATAAAGTCAGACTGATTAGATTCAAATCCTGGTTCTATTACTTACAAGCCATGTGCACTTGGATAAGCTTCTAATCTGTTCTTTTCTCTCTCTCTCACTCCCTCTCTCACTCTCCCTCCCTCTCTTCCTCCATCCTTCTCTTTTGGTAAAACTTTTCTCATTTGTAATGCAGGAAAAGGTCATTTTCCAACCTTATAGAGTTATGAAATTAAATCAAGTGCCTGAAATATAGTAAGAAGGTAAAATATATGCAGTAAGAAGGTAAAATATATACAGTAAAAAGGTAAACTTACTGGAAAATGATAATAACTCAATAAATGGTAGTAGGAGAGACTACTACTTTAACACCTTTTACTGGAAAAAAAAATCAGATGTATGCATGTTTTAAAAAGTACCAATACATAATCATTCTTGTGTTATTCATGTACAGTATTCCAGAACTTAAGCTTTTATGCTTGATTATGATTTTGATACCTAAGAAAAGTAATAGAAGTGTTAGATTTTGCAGTTAATGTTATTCCACATGCTGTATAATGAAAAATATTCTTCCATTGCACAAGGTTCGCTTTGGTAGTCAGAAGGGTCGTTTAGAAGTATGGTCATGAAACTGGTTACTTCCCAAAGCTTGTTACTCACTCTCAAGTAAAAGCTTCCATAACTCTTAGGATTTTGCTTAATAAGAATAGTATTGTGAAACCACATAGTCCTGTGAGTTTAACATGTAGAACACAACTGACAAACCTTTAGCTAGACTAACCAAGAAAGACCTGACCTCAGTGTGCTTGTTATCATCTAGCTGACAAGCCAAAAAGGAAAGAGATAAGATTTTTTCACCCTCACCTGTGTTTACCCAAAGCTGCTGGGATTTCTGGAAATTTTAATTATCTTAAAAATAATTCCAGATATCTAAGCAATAATGTTTAAGTTCCCCCAGTCTCTCCTAACATTTATATCATAACTTCATTTGAAAATGTAGCGATCTGTTCCTAAACTATAGGAACTTCAAGTAAAATAAGAAAATAACAATGCATTTAGGACTTTCAAAACCACTAGGTAAAAGCAAAGATATATGTGAAACCTATGAGACAAGAAACTCCAACAGAAAAAGCAAAAGAATATTAAAAAAAAAACCCAACAACCAATCTGTTGAATATGATTGCACATGAAACAATTTATCAATCTTATATGTAGAATAAAACACCCAAATGGCAGTCAGATTATTCATTAGGCTCCCCAAATCTCCAAATAATGGAGCAAATTTAGAGAGGTTATTAAATAAAATTATAATGTTTAAAGTGATTAAAGAGATAAAACAAGGGCTTGAAAACATAGCTATAAAATTAGAATGAAAATAAGACAAAAAATAGAACTTGTAGAAAAGGAACATATAGTTACTAAAATTAAAGTGTACTGAGTATATTTAAGGGCAGATTAAGCACAGTTTAGAATATTACTGGATGAAAGTATAAATATGTGAAAGAATCACTCAGAATTAAGCACAGAAAGATAAAGCTCAGAAAATCTGAATGAAACACTAATAGAGATGACAGAAAGAACGAGAAATCATGTATTTCTAAAAGAAGTTTCAGTTAGAGATAATGAAAAAATTTTGGAGGAGGCAATATTTGAAGGAAAAATGGTTAAGAATTATTATACTTGAAGAAAGACATGGATCTTCAGATTGAAGTACAGTGTATGCTAAGAGGTTAGGAACGAATCTTTACTAAGGTAGGCATCTTCTCAGAGCATGTGTGTAATTTCCCAATTAGAGAGGTTCCCTGCTTCTTCTTCAGGAGCTTGTAGTCTCTTGTTCACTCTGGTGCTTGCTTGCAGTACTGCAGGTTCTCTGGTGCAACCACAGCTACCGAACCTACTTTTGTTCTGAATGACTCCCAGACATCCAAAGTATGCTGGTTCCCTGTCAGTGCTCCAAGTCAGGTGAGACAGGAAACCCCCAGAAAAGCTGGAGTGTTGATGTTTCACTATTTACTTTACCTCCAATGGGAGCAGATGTGGTGACTTGAGGGAAGGACTGATATAGGTGAAATTAAATGGCTTTTATTATGCTTTCAATGTTGTTGCTCTCAGTTTTGAGCTTACCTGGGGTCTGTGAATTCCTAACTGGTTTCCAGCATTCTCATAAAGGCTTTTTGAATGATACATTTTTGTTAAGTTGGTGTTTCAGAGAAGGGGCTAGTCCTGGTTCTTCTTACTCTGCCATCTTGCTGATATCACATTCCAAAACATATCATTTTGAAAGGACCAAAATTTAGATCAAAAGCAGATCCAGCCTTCTAATCCTAGCTAAAATAATCATCCAATAGTAGAGAAAAAAATAAATAAAAAGACAAAGAATTTACTACTGACAGACTTTTGCCGAAAGGGTGAGTTTTAGTAAGACAAAAGTTCCACCCAACAGCAAAAAAAAATAGGATACCAGAAGTAGTGGGACCAGGGGTTGGGGGTGGGGGGAGGATTGTTAGATATATTTGGCAATCTAAGTGGATTTTAAGTGGAAATTCAGCCATAGGGGATGGGGTAAAATGTTAAAAATTAAGTCTTCTCTGAAGTGACAGATAATACTAACTGGATATAGGAAAGAAGGGGAAATCATAGTTAAAGTGTTCTAAAGTCATCATAAGTTTAGGAAGGAGGATGAAGCTAGAGATTAACTTTGTTCTTTGTTAATTGTGTGTGTTTATAATTTGAGGTTTTGATTGAAAAGTTAAAAAGAATATATATAACTTTCATATCCACAGTGTGGAAAGGGGCATAGAAAATACAAGTCAGTATTATTTTTAAGAAAGGAAAGAAATAAAAGAAAATATGGTCCTAATAAGTAGAAATCCTAAAATAGGATGACAAAGTGTATTAGTAATTACAATAAATATAAATGGATGATATTCATCTGTAAATAAGTGGAGATTCTGGGACTGGTTAATAAAACATAATGGCAGAGAGGTGAAAGGAAAGCATGGAAAATGGTAGTAAGGAAACTATCCAAAAGAAACTTTGTTTAGTAATACTAATGTGCAATAAATTTTATTTGAAACAATGACTATACTGTAAATAGTTTCATTACTTGATAATAAAAGTAACATCTTAACAGGAAGCTATTTCAGTCTTAACATATATACTTTGGTATCAGTCAGATACACTGAGGAGACAGAAATAACATGGTAATTTTAACATGGAAGATTTATTATAAAAAATTAGTTAAGAGGGAATAAAATCTAATTTCCTTTAAGAATACCCTGGGACTGAGGAAGAATACCCAAGGAAGAAATAATCTTGGAAGATGGGGTATTCATGGGAGTGGATCCTCCCATGGCTGACATTTAAACTTCACTAGAGAGGGGACGGTTACAGGAGAAGTTCACCGGGTTGTCCTTGCGTTGGTTCAAAGTCAAAGAAGCACAGCTGGAGGGCAGAGAATTGCTGTGAGGGAGCCCACAAGATTCCCTGGGAAGCTGCCTGTGGACGGGTGCTGTACACTCTGGAAAGCTGCTTAGAACCTGCCAACAGTGGGGGTAGTGGGTGCTATTCAACTCACTGGGAGCTGTTGCTGAAAGACTTATTTGGGCACCCACAGAACTCTCCAGAAACTGTCCCCAGGGATGCCACTTGCTGCTGGGAATCCACTCGTGGTGTAGGACCAAACTCAGCTGGAGTAGGGAGTGAGCTTATGGAGTGTCCTGCACACCAGCTCGGCACTCAGGAGCAAAAGAAGCAAAGTACAGGGAATCAGGAGAAGAAACTCCTCTGATAGTTGTCCACTTCGCTCTACTGATAAAGCTTGACATCATGTCATCTGGCAAGGTAAACATGTCCCAGAATCACAAGCACACAGTGAAAGGTGGGTTCAGAGTTCAGAGGCAATAAATTGATAACTGGCACAGTACCTAACCAGAAAACTTAAAAATTAAAAAAAATATATTGACAGACAAGATATTAGTAGATTAATAAATTGTGAGGTGTTATTGCACACAGCTCTCTCAGAAATTGATAGATCAGATAGAAATCAATTACAATATAGAGTATTGCACAATAAAGTTAACTAGTTTGAAGTAACAGATGCTTAGAAATATGAATTCTTTCCAATCCATATAGAATATCTTCAAAAATTGGCCATAGGTCACAAGAAATCTCAATTCATTATAAAACTAATCAATAGAGATAAACTATTTTATAGAATATTAAGGCAATAAAATTGAAGACCAATAAACAAAATATAACCAAAAATAAATACCTGAAAAATAAAAAATGGAAAACTAAAATAAAGAATAATGTAAGTATTCTGAAGACATATTAAAACTGAACCAGAGTTTAAGGAATACATATTCAAATTTGTGAAATGCAGCTTAAGTGATATTTATAGGGAAATTTATTAACTAAGATGCATGTATCAAATAGAAGAAAAGAGTGTGTTCGACCAAGTCAACCACTGCAAATTTAAAATACAACGATTCTATGACCATTTTACTTCAAACCCCAGAGATTTTAGTTGTTGATGTTATCATTTTGTTAATCTGTTTGAGAGTTCACAGAGAGAAATGCCTCTTTTCACCCGGGAGAATCTACACATGTATTGAGGTGCATGTGGAAAACAGCTCCTTTTCTTTTCTATATAGTTTGTTTTCTGTCAGGGCATTTAATTTCTATATAATTAAATATTCTGGTAAAGTGGTGGAATGTGTTAATATTTTAGTGCTGAAATATAGAAATCCAATATTCATGGTCTTAAGATTGGCCAATCTTAAAAAAAAAAAATTTACAGAGAGAGAATGGCAAAATTTCCTACTCATTTATTCATTAATTCATTTCACAAATATTTGTTAAGTGCACTTTATGTGTCATATATTTTTCTAGCCTATGGGGATTCATTAGTGAACAAAATCCCAGCTCTTATAGCTCTTCAATTCAAGTAGAGGAAACAGGCGAAAGAAAAGAAGTAAAATATATAGTGGAAAGTACCACTGGGAGAAATAAGCAATAAAGAAGATACAAAAATGTAATTAGAATCACTATATGAGATAGGTTGGCCAGATAAGTCTTCATTGAGAAGGTTACTTTGAAACACAATCTGAGCACCTGAGTAGTGAACCATTTGGACCTGGGGAGGAAGAACATTCCAAGCAGAGGGTAAATCCAGGTGGCCAGGTGTGGTTACTGCTGTCAAGCGGGAAAGCACTAAATGAGGTCAGAGAGGTAGTGAAAGCCCAGCTTATACGGCGTCATATCATTTTGTATGAAGTAGCCCAAATTTAAGCTCATCGTTCTGAAGTAATTAATAGTAGTCAGCCTTTACCATTCAGCAAGGCTCTGGTTTGGATAATAAAATATAGAGTTACTATACTTTTTGTAAAGACTTGGGGTTTTGCTTATATAAATGGAAAGCCATCAGAGGACTTTCAACATGAGGGGTAACATGGTCTGATTTAATTTTAACAAGATCACTTAGACTGTTTTGTTGAGAAGAGACTATAAGGGAAAAAAAATAAAGCAAAATCTCTCCAGAATCTGACCAGTCCTTCTCACCATCTTGTTACTACCATCCTGGTCCAAACCACCACCATTTCTTACCTGGATTGCCTAAATAGCTTCCAGATGAGTCTTCCGTGCTATATTTGGATACACATACAAGTAAAATTTTTAAAGAAAAATAACTTGAAAAAAGTGCATTTTCTCCCTATGTTTCTAATGTTCATAAGTTTTCTCTTTTATGCCTGTATAGTTACAAAAGAAAACAACCATTAATACTTCTTTTCTATTCCACTTAGTATCAAAAATATCCATTTTATTCAAGATTTGTCCTTGGATGCATTTGGAATGAAAACCCTTATGTCGTTTCCTTTACAGAAATATTGATGAATTAATTATTACTCAGTTTCCCTTTTTCTCAGGTAGAAAGATAAAGATCCAGAATCAGAGCTGAAAACTCACATCTTACTTCTGCTCTATGAATGATACTTAGCTCCAATTTTTATAGAAGTGACCCTAAGATATACTAGTCATGTAACTCTATCAGGGCTGGTAAACAACTTTAATTTCTTTTTCTTGATCATGTCTCCCTGACAGTTAATGTTTTTGAGATAAAAACTGAAAAAAAACCCTTTGTCATGACTTTTTTTTTAAAACTTCCCTTGCTGGGTCTTGTGCGAGCTAGCAGTTTCCAGCCAATAGTTCCTTTTGGTACTAACTACGTCTCCGACAGAAAGCTTAAGGTTCTAGGTATCATTTTGTTCAGAAACCGGACCAGAAGAGGATTATATATTTATCTAGTAAAAATTCCCTACGGTGGACATTGAAGAAGAATACTCAAAAAAACATGATTTGATATGAAAAACAGTTTCATCTCACATCATCAGGCTACAAGAAAAACAGATAGGTATGTGAGAAAAAAAGGGAAGAATGTCTGAATGACCTAGAAGAACCTCACCTTCATACAGCCTTCCCCAATTCTTCTCCCCAGTTCTCCTGAATTCACCCTTCTTCTATCTTCTATGGCAAGTCTACCATACAATTGTGTGCTTTAGTATATTTCCTTCTAATTTTTTGGTGAATGCTACTCTTAAGTGTTCATCTGAACTGTCATGTCATGTTTGAATGTATGTTGTGAGCTTTCTATATGATGTTAGTAACGGAGCCATCCAAGGGCTCACACAGGAACTGTTCAGGGGAACCCTGTGCTGGGAGACCAACTCTAATCCATAACCTAGTACTTCGCTAAGTTGTCACTAGCTGCGGCTGCTGCTTCTTCAAGCAGGTGTACACTACACTTGCCATTTGCACTGACATAGGATCCCCTGGATGTTTTCCTACTTAATAAAGTACAGGGTTTGTTTTTTTTTAAATTCTGCATAAAAGTGATATCATATGATATTTGCCTCTGTCTGACTTACTTCACTTAGTATGATAACCTCAAATGATATAATACAAATGAACTTATTTACAAAACAGAACAGACCCACAGACTTAGAGAATGAACTTATGGTTACCAGGGGTAAGTGTGGGGGGGAAGGATTTTTAGGGAGTTTGGGATTGACATATTTAAAATGGATAGCCCACAAGGACCTACTGTATAGCACAGGGAACTCTGCTCAATACACTGTAATAACCTAAATCGGAAAAGAATTTGAAAGATTTGAAAGATGAAAAGAATTGAAAAGAATTGAAAGATGCATGTATATGTATAACTGAATCACTTTGCTGTACACCTGAAACTAACACAACATTGTTAATCAACTATACTCCGATATAAAAACAAACAAAACTACAGGGTTAGTGGTTGCCACTGAAAAATTGATCAGAATCATCATGATGGTTTCCAACAACTTCCTGTAGTACTGTGGCCATACACATACTTTGTCAGTCTTAAATGAGTTTTGTCATTTTGAATTTTTAAAATGCGGTGAGGTTGAAGCGTAAGTTTTCCAAGCTTGAAACCAAAACTTTTTATAATGAATGGATTGGAATTACACCATGTTAATCTAATATTATCTAGTTAGTAAAATGAAAAGGTGGTATTTTCATTTCAAGAGGAAAGTATTCAAAATTATTTTAAAATTGTGTTTGCATTTAATTATCTTACAAACATACTGAGAACCTCTATCATGTCTAGAATTAATTTAAGCTCTGAGAAGAGCAACAATATTTACCTTTTATCACCAAAATCTTAAAATGATGATTAATTTAACTCATTCTATTTCTATCAACTCAGATGTTATATCAATAAATGGAAGCTGTTATTGAGCAGAAACAGTTAAGCTTTAGATGAGAAAAATTAACCATAACTAAGTATTAGAAATAATGTCAGAGAGGGAGCTTAGTTACATCATAAGTTTTCATTCCAAGAAACTTTGGATGAATGTGGAGAATGGAAATCAGAGTAGAGAAAGTCCAGTCCTGGGACCCTGAGACAGTGCCTACCTTACCATATGGTCCCAGTATTACTAAAGCCTGATTACCCAGGGCTGAGGAATATTCTATGTATATATTTGGTAAGAGGGAGTTAAAGCAGCCAGGCTGTGGTCCACTCATTCCTTTTACCAGGTACACCCCCAGGGGAAACAAAGAGCCATTTCTCCTTTTCAACTGAACTCTGGGTGAAGAGACTAATAATTTTATTAGGAGAAAGAGACCTTGTCTCCAAAAATGTTCTTGGCTATAGATTACACCTCCTAGACAGTCATGTAGTCTGCACAGTTCTCTGGAGGCAGAGTGGAGATGTTTTATGGCTGAAATGCTCTCACTGTGTGAGTGACCCCCTAGACCTCACTGAGAGACCCATCTATTCAGGGTCAGAGGGGCCCATCCCAAATGTCCCAGGCCACTCTCTGCTCCATTGAAGGTTTCTGAATGCCTGTATCCTTGTAATAATTAAGTGAAGCGGACACTGGGTGAGATATCTGTGTCATCTAAGTCTGATTTGATAACTCAATCCTTTGTGTTAGTCCAGTAACCAGTTACTACTATTACCTAAATCAGTGATCCTCAAACATGACTATGCATAAACATTACTTTGGGGAGCTTGTAAAATGCAGATTCCTGGCCTCCAATCTTAGAGCTGTTGATTGGGTAGATTTGAAGAGGGGACCAGTACCTGTTTCTTAACTTAGAAATGTGTATGTGACAAAAAGATTTGTAAATATCTTTAAATCAATCTTATGTTTGCACAATTCTATACTTTTTCATTGCACTAAAAATATCTTCAGTGTTTTATGATTTATTCCTTGACTTTTTTTGCTTTTGATTATATTATTATATTTGCCTAACACACAGAAGCTGAATTAGTGATGGAAATAGAAAGGGGAGATGATACCAGGCTCCTGTCACATAAAATAGTGCATTTCTTCACAAAAGGGTTACTAAGAGTTAAGTTATCGAGGATTTTGAAAGACTCCTTCCAAAGCATTTGATTGTTTTTTTTTTTTTTTTTTAAATAAGATGTCTAAACGTTTAAAATTTACAGTTAGAGTCAATGGTGAACAATTTATTCCATGCAGCATATAAAGCACCTTTTAAAGATGAATGTTTGATTTTTATCCCACTTCTTTCATATGTTTCACAACTATATTTGGCACGTCTTAATTAAACCCACTATTTACTTTCAGTGGTGATGGTGGGTCTATGTTCAAAGTAAAGAAAAACTAGAAGGTTGTGGGGAACATGAATTGGGGGAGAAGGAGAGGGTCTTCCAGCAAGTCTCCTAAATATACAGTATTATCCCAAACAGAGAAATACTTGGCAATACAACCCCACCTTCTAAAAGAGGTATGCAATTCTTATATTACTAAGTATAACCTAGTGCCAGTCAGATTACAGAAGCAATATATTCTGCAAACACAATTTTCTGGCCACATCCTTGGTCTTATATTCCAGTTTTTAAAGTTTCTGTCTCTCTCAGTGGAGTGTATTTTATTTTCTATCTCTCTTGTTTCTTCTACCATAAAACATTTTACATCAAAAAGGTAGACTCCAAATTAATAATTAGGAAGGAGGGAAAATTACATTTAGCCAACTGTAGAAAAACTTAAGGGGTTTTAAATTCTATTTAGCACACGCAAGACCCAACTTCCTCATTCAAGTTAAAAAAACATGCATACGGCTCCTTGGTTGTCAACTGGCTTTTACAAAACACCATCTTGATGAATTAAGAGTAAATGAATGAGAACCATATGGATAAATATCCTTTGAAATACACCCAGGATTAAAAAGTTTAAGAAAAATAGCTCTTGGCAAATATATTTTTGTAGGTTTTGTTGGAATGAAAGTGTTTGAAAAATAGTCGGAAGTGTTTTGTGGAACCCAAATTTCAAAGTCCCAAATTTTCGAAGTCATAGGGCAAAGGTGATGATGTTGAACCCTCAGGAAGGTGAAGGTAATGGTCTTATTCTAGGAGGAGATCAGAGAGCGTATTGCCTTGATCATTTTGGGAGAGTCATTCAAATAAAGATTCATTTCAGAGTTTACAGCACAGAGATAAAGAGCACAAGCTCTAGCTCATTGTTTCTCAATCCATTTCTCCTTATTTCTTTCCTAAGGGGTCTTTTTAGACAATTTTTTTCTGATCCCTCCCATAAAATTCTATTACTACAAATGTACTGTACATCTGTTTATATATTCGCTTCATTATTAGGAGTTTTTTGCACCTCCCAGAACCAAATTTTTCCCTCTTGAGGGTGATATTTTCCCCTTTTGAGCATGTATATTCCAGAGCAATGGTTTGCTATCAGGAGCATTTTTACCCCTGAGAGGAAATTCGGCAATGTCTGAAGACATTTCTGATTGTCACAATTGCAGGGTGGGGTGTGAAGAGGGATGCCACAGATAGCTAGTGGGATGAAGCCAGGGGTGCTTCTAAATGTCCTACATTGTACAGGACAGACCCTTATCAGAAAGAATTATCTGGTCTCAAGTGTCAATCGTGTTGAGGTTGAGAAACCCACTTGAGAGACAGAATGTTTGAATTTGAATCTTAGGCAGGCACCTAACTCACTGGATCATCTACAGTTTGGGTCTGTAAAATGGGGATAACCATAGTACTGTCTATATAGGGTTAGTGTGAGGATTAAATGAGTTAATACACATAGAACACTTAGAACAGTGCTGGCACACGGAGTAGCTTAATAAAAGTTAGCTATGATTATTACTTTAAATCACATTATCCTGGAAACAACAAGGTCTCACACCAAATTACAGAAATGTATAAGCATCACAAAATCTTTCTTGGAATTTACAGGTGTCTATTCATTTTCCTGAAGTGTGAATAGTCAACTTATCCCTATTCCAACTTAAGGTCAGAAGGCATTTTTGTAGTGGCAAGGAAACTATTAAATTTGGCAGATAGGTGATTAGATGAACAAATGTAATAGGAAAGAATCAAGGCTGCTACTGCAGACTAATGTATTTTCATTATACTCTGAAAAAAAAAAAAAAAAGACCTGAATATAACAGTGTAATAAATACTTTTCTTGGGCTTCAACAGACAATCAAAAAGTGCCCTTTGACAGTCAATATATCCTGGTGGCACTTCAGGAAATGGTGTTTTTAATGAGAATTTTAAGGTTCATAGTATAGTGAAATATGAATTAGTGACTCTGATGTACTTGTGTTACATATATCTTTGCAAAATACTAGCCTTAGTCTTGGAGCTTCTGGCTATTTGTTTGTTTGTTTGTTTGTTTTTCTATAAGAATTGTAGTTTTTGCATGTACAATGCAAATGATATGAGTAAATGGGGCTTGCTGGGTATACAGCAAAGCATGGTTTGTTACAGAAAATTAGATACCATCCCTTTCCCTGTCATATTATAAAATAAAAATAGAAAATGAAAGGGATGGGGGAGAATCCTTTTTGCTTTCATCTCAAGTCCCACTGATTTGCCATTTCTTAATCTGAGCTGATTTTCCAGGTGATCAGTTCAGTCCTCATGGCTTCTCTGGTCTTCTGTGAGTGTAGCAGAAATAGGCGGAAATCATCCACAGGAGATGGTTATCACTAGGTCTTCTACTCTTTCCTCATCTCCCTCAGCCTCCTAAAATCTCGACAAAACTTTGGAGAGAAGGGTGTGCTGTAACAATCTCATGGATGAAAGAAATGGTGAGGGTCAGGGAGCACAGTCTTTGGAGAATAACTTCCTGGACTGGAATTCTGACTCTGCCACTTCCTAGTTCTGCTGTTGTTACCTGGGTAGGATGGATGAACCAGCACCTGGGATGAACTCACTTACGAGCTGTGCCTGGTCTGTAGACCTGCTCACGACAGGACATCAACTTCTGGTCCTTTGCTGATCTTGGCAGTACTGAATCCCCACTACAGTGAACACAACCCCTAAGAGTTCAGCAGGCTGAAGAAAGAATGGAATACCCTTTATTTAAAATACGACCTTCCCATTGTTATGCTGGTATGGCAAGTCTCATTTTGTGTTACAGAGGGATTTCTTAGGAGTGTCCTTTTTTTTTTTAAAATGATGAGCTTCTAAATTTCACCAGCAGGGAAAATCACTTCCAACCAGAAACAAGAACCAGCAGCCTCATTCTTGGGTGTGACTAGAAAGCATCACATAAACCTGTCAATGTTGACTTTGTTTTTGTAAAGTCCCTGAAGGCTAAATGCCCTTCACATGTCCTTCCTTAGAATCAACATTGTGAAAATGACCATACTACCTGAAGCAATCTACAGATTCAATGCAATCCTTATCAAACTACCAATGACATTTTTCACAGAACCAGAACAAAAAATTTCACAGTTTGTATGGAAACACAGAAGACCCCAAATAGCCAAAGCAATCTTGAGAAAGAAAAACGGACCTGAAGGAATCAGGCTCCCAGACTTCAGACTCTTCAGATTATACTACAAGGCTACAGTAATCAAGACAGTATGGTACTGGCACAAAAACAGAAATATAGATCAATGGAACAGCATACAAAGCCCAGAGATAACCCCACACACCTATGGTGAACTAATCTATGACAAAGGAGGCAAGGGTATACAATGGAGAAAAGACATTCTCTTCAATAAGTGGTGCTGGGAAAACTGGACAGCTACATGTAAAAGAATGAAATTAGAACACTCCCTAGCACCATACACAAAAATAAACTCAAAATGGATTAAAGACCTAAATGTAAGGCCAGACACTATCAAACTCTTAGAGGAAAACATAGGCAGAACACTCTATGACATAAATCACAGCAAGATCCTTTTTGACCCACTTCCTAGAGAAATGGAAATAAAAACAAAAATAAATAAATGGGACCTAATGAAACTTAAAATATTTTGCACAACAAAGGAAACCATAAACAAGATGAAAAGACAACCCTCAGAAAGGGAGAAAATATTTTCAAATGAAACATCTGACAAAGGATTAATCTCCAAAATTTACAAGAAGCTCACACAGCTCAATATCAAAAAAACAAACAACCCAATCCAAAAATGGACAGAAGATCTAAATAGACATTTATCCAAAGAAGATATACAGATTGCCAACAAACATATGAAAGGATTCTCAACACCACTAATCATTAGAGAAATGCAAATCAAAACTACAATGAAGTATCACCTCACACCAGTCAGAATGGCCATCATCAAAAAATCTACAAACAGTAAATGGTGGAAAGGGTGTGGAGAAAAGGGAACCCTCTTGCACTGTTGGTGGGAACGTAAATTGATACAGCCACTATGGAGAACAGGATAGAGGTTCCTCAACAAACTAAAAATAGAATTACCATATGACCCATCAATCCCACTACCTGGCATATACCCTGAGAAAACCATAATTCAAAAAGAGTCATGTACCACAATGTTCATTTGCAGCTCTATTTACCATAATTCAAAAAGAGTCATGTACCACAATGTTCATTTGCAGCTCTATTTACAATAGGCAGGACATGGAAGCAACCTGTCCATCGACAGATGAATGGATAAAGAAGATGTGGCATGTATATACAATGGAATATTACTCAGCCATAAAAAAAAAATGAAATTGAGTTATTTGTAGTGAGGTGGGAAGGGGAAGTGTAAGCTGGGACGAAGTGAGAGAGTGACATGGACATATATACACTACCAAATGTAAAATAGAAAGCTAGTGGGAAGCAGCCACATAGCACAGGGCGATCAGCTCGGTGCTTTATGACCACCTAGAGGGGTGGGATAGGGAGGGTGGTGGGGAGACGCAAGAGGGAGGGGATATGGGGATATATGTATATGTATAGCTGATTCACTTTGTTCTAAAGCAGAAACTAACACACCATTGTAAAGCAAATATACTCTAATAAAGATGTTAAAAAAAAAAAGAAAGGCATGAAGAAGAAAATTAAAATTACTCATTATTCCAAAAAAAAAAAAAAAAAGTCCTTCCTTGCCCTCCTATGAACGAACTGTCCTTATTTGGGCACTGTTGGCTCCCAGCCTCAGTGTGCTGCTGCACTGCCAGCATTGGAAAGGAAAGTCAAGGGAGAAGTTGAGAAGGATCTGCTCCGTCTGGGGCGGGGTCTGCGGCAGACTCTTCCTATGTCCCCAGCATACACGTCTGCCCTCTCTCACTCTGCTCTGCAGTCATAACCTTGCTGCATAAAATTTCTAGAAATGTCTAGATGTGAACATAACATTTCATTGAATTCATATGGAGGTTATTTTTCTCCCTGCTCCTGGGAGTTGGGAGATGAGGAGGGTAGAAAACGACAGCGACCCTTTGTGAATCAACCAGGCCCCTTTAAACAGTGACCTGGTGGGTCAGGGGCTGTCTTTCGAGGATGCAGTAGGTACACCTTCAGTCTGTCTGATTCTAGAGCATTGCACCCAGAGGCACTTGAGTCACAAAAAGATTGTGGGTCTCCATTCATGAGCCGGTGTCCTGCCTCAGCTACTAATGACTGGAAAATTCTGGAAAAACTATCTAACCTCTCGGTACCACAATTTTCCTCAGGTGTTTAAAATTTCGGGAGTAGGGGGTGGGTGGGGAGAAGATGGATACAGCCAAGGCTTACCTCACAAAGTCTTTATGAGGATCAAAATGGGATAAATAAAGTCCTCTGTAAAGCACAAGTTTTATGCAAATGTTACGTGGGATTAATATTAGGTCCACACCAACTTGCTTTTTCTTTCTCTTTTACCCACCATATTCTTTAATATATGTTTTTATTTTTTTTAATTGAAGTATAGTTGCATTACAATGTTGTGTTAATTACTGCTGTACAGCAAAGTGACTCAGCTTTACATATATATACATTCTTTCTCATATTGTCTTCCATTACAGTTTATCATAGGATACTGAATATATTTCCCTGTGCTCTACAGTAGAACCTTGTTGTTTATCCATTCTGCATATACCAGTTTACATCTGCTAATCCCAAACTCCCAATCCAACCCTCCACCCGCCATATTCTTTTATCTCACTTAACCCATACCCATTTTAGACTGATAGCTCTCTGAATGCCCACATTATATATTGTGTCAAAAATCCCAGAGAACAGTATGGAAACTGAATAAATGTTGATTTAAATCTAATTTTCTACAAGGTGTAAGAAGATAGCGCCATAACCATTCCCTTTAGAATTCACCTAATAGAAGTAGGAAAAACTGATTGCCACCATTTTATATGTGAAGAAATAGAAGAAGGCACTGGTCAAACAAGACCTATCTTAGGAGCTAAGAATTTCTAATTCTACAATTTTACTGGAAACCCTGCTTTCTACAAAAGATCTTAAATTTGCCCTTTGTTCTCATGAATAAGAAGACTGCCTCTTTGCCTGGCTTCTAATGTGTCGTTATTTTATTCTTAGGTTAAATGTGTGGGAGATAACATTTCATTCAAGGAAAACTTGAGCTGAAAGGCAAAGAGGGGAATTTCACAGCTAGGAATTTTAGGTTCACAGACCTTTTCTTGTACTTGAGAAAGTAGGATACGTACTGAAATGTTAGAAATGTCAGATCACTTGCTTATTTAGCTATTCCAAAGTAAGAGCTGACAGCTGAGTCTGAAAGCATAGTGTCTGTTGTTCAGACACTTATTTAGAAGACTTTAGTTAATTTTAGTGTGGGTGGAGAGAATTCTATTTATTTGAAAATGTAATATAGATGGTATGTAAACAATGTGAGAGGGTATGTTTTCTAATGCTGTATCTATCCACAAATATATTTTGAGTACTTATTATGTGCCAGGCATTGTGCTAGCAGTGAGCATTTAATAATAATAATAAATGGTTACTGTTTCTCGTTGGAGAGATCAGGCAAAAATATTCGAAAAAAAAGAAAGAAAATATCTGACCGAGTGCCAGGTGGAAGGGAGATAGTGCTCTCAGAAGTCAGAGGATGCGAGACCACGAGGGGACTGAAGGTCAGGGAAGCATTTAATAAGAAGGCAGAATGTGAGCAGGGCTTTAACAGAATGAGTGGAATTTGAATACATGAGGAAAAGGGGTAAGGGTACCAGGGATGCTATGGGCAGGTTGGGATAACCTGGAGGAGGCGGGGTTTCCTGTCAGATAGAAGCAGTACACAAAGGCAGGGCTGGATGGGATTGTAGTAGGTCTTGATCATAATGGGACCCATGGCAGAACCTCCTTCCTTTTCCAGGGAATCCCATGGTAAGAAATGTTATTTTAGTAATATTAATATGATAATCATTTGCAAGACTGATGCGAGGGACAAGAACAGCAAGGAAGATAGTGCAATAAACCTGGATTTGGAATTGGGAGGCAGCAGGGAAAAGTGTTTAAAAGTGTGATACACAAAGCATCTTTCCAAAGTTACGCATAACTCTCAGCAATGCCACCCTGATGCACTTGTTGCTGTGAAGGGCAAGCCAAAAGCCAATAGTCTTTTCCAAACAACCAAATCCTATGGAAAACCACCCCTTCCTTCAAGGCTTTCACTGTTATTTGAAGAACTTTCACATTTGATGACTTCTACTCACACCCAAGTTTTTCTCTCAAAATGAAACAACTCCCTTCTCATTGCCCCTCATAAGAAGCCTCATTCTTTCAGCAGCACAGAGCTCTTTCCCCTATCTGGATGTAAAGACTAATGCATCTTTCTGCTTCTTCCTTTTTCTTCCTTCCCAAAATTTATTTTTTAGACTAGAGGCATCTAGATGCTGGAATTCTGCCAGCATTACTTGGCATTAAATTTCCATTCTAATAAAAAATGATCCTAAACCAGAGGAGGACCCTGTGACGCCTTCCAGGGGACAGACTCCCCCTCCACCACCATGTCTCTCACCTCTTGTTTGTAGAAAACTTTAGCCTCCTAGGCCTCCCCCCAGTTCCAAAGAGCAGATTCAATCAGAGAAGTGAGAAAATGCAGAAACAAAGGAAAACAGTCAAGTAAGATAAAGTAATAGTTTAGCTTTAAAACAAAAGTCAAGGACCCTTATTTCCTACTCAAGGGCTATAAATAATATTCTGAGCCATATCTGTGAGTTGTTCTATAGATACTAATCCCCCCCACCAGATGGAAGAAGTGGACTGAGTGCTGACAAAAGCACACAGACCCCAGACAGTTTGGAACCATAACGGTGATAATGTTGACTCCCCAAAAAACACTGAGTTACCTCACCACCAACCAGATATCAATCAGAAAAATGTCCACAAGCTGATCAGGCCCCCTGTGACACTCTCCCTGACACTGCCTTTAAAAACCCTTCCCCAGAAGCCATCACAGAGTTCAGGGAAGCACGAGCTGCTTGTTCTCCTTGCTTGGCACCTGCAATATACACCGTACTTTCCTTCATCACATCCAGGTGTCAGTAGACTGGCTTTGTTGAGTTGAGTGAGGGGATCCAAGTTTGGTAATAGTCCAGGTGGTGGTAAGAGGGTGTTCTCAGTGCCTCCGTTCGAATGTGTTTATTGCATTATTTCCTGAGAACAGGTTTTTAAGCAGTAAGACCCAATGATTTTACTTGGGTTGGCTCCACTTGAAATGAGATCTCCTTACCTGCCTCTTTGCTTCTGAAAGTGATCAACGCTCTAGGTGTTGCTAATGGATTTACGTACCTTATCTCATGAAAGCCTCACAACACTCCTATGAAGTAATCATACATATTATCGTGTCACTTTTCAGGTGGGATTATTGAGGCACAGAGAAAAACTTGCCTGGGGCTACACAGGAAGTGGATGACTCAGGGTTCTAGCAAGTCTATCTGGCTTCTGCATGCACCCTCCTAACCACTAGGCTACACTGCCTTGCATGTGCCTCCCATCATAATAGCCTTTGATCTCCTGTGTTTTATGAAATACTGTCACATTATACTCTCTCTCTTGATTCCCTCAATTATCTGATGAAATCTTAATTATTTTCCTTTTTCAGATGAAAAAGGGAGGCTTACACCATGAAGGGATACTTAATAAATGTTGTCTCGGGGACTTGAATTCAAGATATCTCTGGAGTTGTTTCACTCATCGTTGCTTTCATTATCTGATCTTTGTACATGTCAGAACTCTGGAGCTAGTCAGGAAGAAAAGATAGTAGTGCAACAGTGTGCTGGAGTTTTGTATTGATGTTTTGATAGGTAGAATATCAAATAGTCATAATGATTACCATGTAAGATAAAAGAGATTTATATATTTTTTCTGCTTAATTCTTTTTCTTCATATGCTAAAAATGCTCTGAGAAAAACCATAAAATGTAAAACAAGTATTAATACCTGTGACCACATCAGTTTTTTCTCCTACTTATGATTAAATGGAGAAAAGCATCTTTTTACTGATTTATGAAATAACATTAGTAAAGACACACAGATCACCACCTATGGATCAAAGGAAAACATGCATGAGGGCCGTAAAAACTTAAGTATTTCCTCCCCAATATGTTGTTGGAAAATCCCTTTGGTTTTTAATTGGATGAAGGTGCAGTTTCCTTGACAACCAGTTTTCTGAACAGACTGCCTATACCTCAGTGTTCTACAGCTTGCTGTAAAAGTCAAAGTGTGATATTCTTACAAGATGTGCACAAATTTACTAAGGAGTGACTTTACAATTTGTAGATGATTTCTACTAGACACGACAGAGAAGACGTTAGCTAACTGAGAAAAAGGAGGTTCTAAATCCTTAGCATCCAGGACCATAAAAAGCTCTTAAATTTACGGTTTTTCCTTAAATAAAAATTGCTATTTCTTTGTGATTATCTATCTATGTCTGCTTGTTCATTAACCCAGGAACAGGTCACTCTGGGTTGATACTAACATTTATCTAAAGATAGAAATATTAGGAAAGTAACAACTGGTTAGACTTTGTTAGTCATCGTCACCAGGAACGATGCCAAATTGCCCCAGCTGACCATCAGCATCCGGCAAAGTCTTCCCGAGAAGCTTCCTTTTCCAGGGGACTCTTACTGCCTCTGGGAATTTCTGTGCAGCCAGAAAAGAAGTGAAGCAAATGGGATTGAGTTTGGCAGGGCTTTTCAAATAACTTGTTTCATTTCTAGAAATGGGAAACCTAACTAGCCTGTAGGCATTGGTCCAGAAGCACCACACTCAGGTTCATTTTTCTTTAGGGGAATATGACTATGTATTTTTCACCACCTCTTACCCTTGGATTAAACATAAAAAAATCACAGCTTAATCTCTGCAACCGTGAATATGCCCTTTAAAACACGGCTATGTCTTCCACATACTTTTGTCTATGCCTTGTCTTTAAAATGCATAATTTGTGTCTGTGTCCTAGGTGAGGCATCTCAACTTCCAGTTATGAGCTTATATATAAAAATTGTATTGATGGATATATGTATTATTCTGAAAGGGATTTCAGTTCTTCTATAAGACCCTAAAGGCATCCGTGATTCATAAGTGTGTTGATAGCACTTCTACAGTTTTCCTGCCTGAATTTCCATCCTTCCTTCTTTCTCACCGACGATGCACTTCTGCCCTCTTTCCATCCTCATATCCTCCTTCCAAAGCAAAACTTCCCATACTTCTACTCTATTCCTTGCTGCTTTATCTTGACTGCTTAGACCACATTTTTTGGGGGGGTGCAGATTATGCTACACATTTAATCAACCAAAGCCTTGAGTTAGTTAGCAGGCCAGGATAATACACATTAACTCATCACATGATAAACCAAAGCCCAATATCAAAGAAACGACACAAATCCTGGACTCGATACACTTCAGAGCTTCCCTTGGAGGTCAAAGAGCAGCTGTAAGTGTTTAGCTGAGCAAGTTTTAATAAGCACTTGGAAGGATGTGGTGTTAGTTACATGCAGTGAGGATCTTTCTCTTATTGAAAATGACATTTATATGACACAGCTTATAAGATAATGAGTGCAGTCAGTTCTGGGTAACGGATGGGGCCAACTGCTGAGCAAAGCAGGACTCCTTCAGTTTCGTGAAGCCATGGTGTTTGCTAAACAACAGAGCAGAGGGGTGGGAGTGTGTGGCTTAACTCCTCATGAGCCCCCTGGGAAAGGACCGTGTGACACATTTTAGAAACTGTGCTCTTCCTAAACATGCAAGCACTTTGAAGATTGATCTTTCTGTAGGAAGAGATTTCTTGCCTGGTTCGTGTGGGAGAATGAGATACAGAAGATGTGCAGAGAGGCACACTTGCTCTCAAAGGAAATGTTAAATGTATATGTTATTTTCATTATGTCTCACAATCCATATGTTTTGTGAAAATATGTCACTGTTATTTTTACTTAATGTGGAAATTAATTGAATTGCATCTTGTTTACAGTGTTTCATAAGTACATGTTTTCTCTGAAACTTCTCTGTTCCAGCCCCATCAAACCTTCCCCCTCAACACAACAGGTGACTGCTTCTCCTTTTTCTGGAGAGAAAATGGCAAACATCTCATAGAAGCCTCTAACAGGGCTTTCTCTCAATGTTTATTATCCCTGTGTTGATCTTTTCTCCAAACTCAAGGAAGAAAAGCATCTCTTCTCTCTGAGCAACGTTTTCATTGGTTTACTGAGTCACGTTACTTCGAAAATCCTCCAGGATTAAACTCTCAAGTTCTTCTTTTCACCTTCACCTCTCTGGGTTCTAATTTCTTTCACATTGTCCTAGGCTTTCCTTATGTAGAGAAGTCCATTTGCTCTTTTCTGTCTGGGAAGTTTGTTCCACTCTTCTCTCTGATGTTAACCAACTCTCATAGTTGGTTAAGATTGGGAGAAGGAAATAGAGATGCATGTTTTCATTCTTTTGGAGTTTTTTTCTTCTCTTATCTGCCTGCCTGCAGGAATATATATTTGGTTCTGCTCCAGATTCCAGATGGTAAGGGAGCCAGAGTCAGGGCAAATCTTACCTTCTAAAGGCAGGTCTATCGGCCAACTTCTTTCAATCTCCTCCTCCTCCTCTCAACAAATATGTAGCAACGAACGGGTCTTCTGGATTAGGCGTGAGTTGAGTGTTAATAGTCGCCTAAAGGTGGCTGATACACACTTTCCAATCCAGCTTTAATCAGTGATAAAGTGGGTAGTTTGAACTTTATCACTCTGATTTTTTTAGCTATTCTAAACGTATTTTTGTCCATTCGAAACTCCAAATGGGATGGGGTTATGAATACCTCCTCAAATTTCTTTAATGCAAGGAAACATGCTCTGCTCACTCTAGCTTCTTCTTTTTAAAAGACTTTAGCTTTTTTAGAGCATCTTTAACTTTACAACAAAATTGAGAGGGAGGTACAGAGAATTCCCATATACCCCCTGCCCCCATACATCCGTAGATGTTCCCAATATCAACATCACTCACCAGAATGGTACTATTTTTTTTTTTTTTTTTTTTTTTTACCAAGGATGAACCTACACTGACACATCATAATCACCCAAATCCGTAGTTTACCTTAGGGTTCACTCTTATCATTGTACATTCTATGGGTTTGGACAAATGTATAATGACACATATCCATCATTATAGTATCATACAAAGTATTTTAACTGCCTTAAAAATCCTCTGTGCTCTGCCTATTCATCTCCCCCCATCCCTGCCTCTGATATTTTCATTGTCTCCATGGTTTTGCCTTGTCCAGAAAGTAATATAGTTGGAATCGTACAGTACATAGCCTTTTCAGATTGGCTGCTTTCACGTATTAATACACATTTTATGTTACTCTATGTCTTTTTTATGGCTTGATGCCTCATTTCTTTTTAGTGCTGAATAATATTCCATTGTCTCTGTTCACTTAACTGAAGGACATCTTACGTACTATCAAGTTTTGGCAATTATGAATAAAGATATTATAAACATCCATGTATGCAGGTTTTTGTGTAGATATAAGTTTTCAACTTCTTTGAGGAAATACCAAGGGACACGATTGTTGGATGTATGGTAAAAGTATGTTTAGTTTTGTAGGAAACTGCCAAACCACGTTGCAAAGTCATTGCACCATTTTGGAATCTCACCAGCAATTGTACAAGAGTTCCTATTGTTCCTCGTCCTCACCAGCATTTGGTGTTGTCAGTGTTCTGGATTTTGTCCACACGTATATAGTGGTATGGCAGTGTTGCTTTAATTTGCATTTTCCTGATGACATAAGATGTAAAACATCTTTTCAAATGTTCATTTGCCATCTGTAGAGCTTCTCTGTTGAGGTGTCTGTTAAGGTCTTTAACCCATTTTTAAAAATCAGGTTGTCTATTCCACATTGCTGTTTTTAAGGGTTCTTTGTATATTTTGGATAAGATGCTTTATCAGATGTGTCCTTTGCACATATTTTCTCCCAGTCTGTGATTTGTCTTCTAAGTCTCTTGATATTTTCTTTTGAGGAGCAGAATTTTTAAAATTTTAATGAAGTCCAGATTATCAATTATTTCTTTCATGGATTGTGTCTTTGGTGTTACAACTGAAAAAGAATCATCATCATCATCTAGGTTTTCTCCTGTGTTATCTTATAGGGATTTTATAGTTCTGTGCTTTACATTTAGGTCTATGCTCCATTTTAAGCTAATTTTTGTGAAGGGTATAAGGTCTGTGCTAGATGAATTTTTTGCATATGGATGTCTGGTTGCAGCCACACTATATGTTGAAGAGGCGATCTTTGCTCCACTGTGTTGCCTTTGCTCCTTTGTCAAAAATCAGTTGACTATATTTATGGAGTTCTATCACTGGGCTCTCTGTTTTGTTCCATTGATCTGTTTGTCTGTTCTTTCACCAGCAACACACCGCCTTGATGTCCGTAGCTTTAGAATATGTCTTGAAGTTGGATAGTGTCAGTCTTCCAACTTTGCTGGTCTTCTTCAATATTGTGGTGGCTCTTCTGGATCCACCCTCACTTCTTCATCCAACCTTTCTCCTTATTTCTGTCAAACTTCTTAAAATGGGTCATCTATACTTGATGCTGCCATTGCTCATTTATTCAGTGTATAGAAATATACAAATATATTCATTATATATGCATAGGTAATCACTTCTTTTATTAAAGGAATACATCTCATTAATTTTTAAAATCAGCTGACAGTAAAACATTTATAAAGAAAAACTTTACAAACTCTATTCCCTCTTTCACCTCCAATCTACCTACTTCAACTTGCCAAGAGAAATATTTTTATTTTTTGTTTCTTCTAGAAGATATTTCCATATTTTTAACATATGCTTGTGCTGCCCTTCTTTGATTTATCAACTATTAGTCACTCTTTATTTCTGCTATGATAGAGAATGACTTAGTTTATACCATTCCCCAACCCCTCTCCTCTAGGCTCTAATATAGTTTAAGTTAGTAAACTCTATTCACACCTTTCTTGACTCTTTCTTACTTTACAGCAAACACATCACCTAGCCAGTCACTTCCATCTTTAAAATATACCTTGAATCTAACTGCTTCTTGCTAATTGCACCCACTACCATCTAAGGTCAGGTCTTATAATATCTTGTAGGGACCGCTTATCGATTCCTAACTATCTTCTCTGGTTTCAACTCTTGGCTACCTGCTGTCTCTTCTATACTCAGTAGCCAGAGGGACTTAAATCAAATCACCTCTGATGCACTCTGCCCTACAAAGACTTCCCATCTTCTTGGTATTTCTAGTCTTCCCCACATCTCCTAAGACGTACATGATTTGGATTCTGACCACCATCTTATGCCATCCTCCCCACTGATCACTGAGTTCTTATCCTATTGAGTTTCTTGTTATTTCTTGACTACACCAAGGATGCTCCCCATGGGGCCTCTGCACCTGCTGTTCCCTCAGCCTGGAACACATTGCATCAGATATTTAGGTACTTCTCCCTCTCACTTCATGTAGTTCTCATTTGAAAAGTCTTACATTTGAAAGTCATCTCATTAGAGACACCATCCTTGACAACTTTATCTAAAAGAAGCTCCCTCCCTCTCAAAATCCTGCAATCTCTCTTTAAACCCTTATCTAGAATGTGAGCTACATGAGAACAGAGGCAAGGTTGATTTTTGTCATTGTAAATCTCCAGCACCGGAAACAGTGCCTGGCATTAAAGCGTGCTCAACAAATATGTGTAGATGAATGAATACATAAATAGACCACTGCTACAGAGAAAGCATAGGTGTTTCAGTGGTGTTCTAGATATGACATCTTTGAAGTCTTAAACCGTAGAGGGTCATCATTCCATAGAAATATGAAAAAGAGAGAACAATTGCACTTGGTAAGCATCCTCAATCCTTAAGGGTTATAAACCTTAAAGTTTGCCCCTTCTAAGGGATCATGAGTGGTTTTCACCTAGTTAGAAACTAAGTTAGGCTCAGTTACTTCAATCAGGCGTTTGTTTTTTTTTTCATTTAGGTATTTCAGAAGTCTTTCCAGTACAATCTTACTGAGTAGGCTACAAGGGAATCCATTTGTAAATGGTGTAACTATAAAATATATTAGCATGTGTTAACAAGAGAGGCCATTCAAGCTCCTTTGTCCGTAATCTTCAATTTTGAGATTGCACTGTGTAGAATTATTTCTTTTCCTATTGGAAATAGTCCACCATATTGAAACATCATACCCTTATCCCCAGCCATCCTTCCTCAGCACTGCGGTTCAACTCATTTATGCACTCTCCTATCCAAAGCCATGCTATTAACAAGCACTGACTCCTAAAACACCCTTCATATGTACCTAGCTCACTGGTCATCTCTGTCTGGAGATGCCACAGAAATGTTAAATGGAACAGGAAATGTGTAATTATTTTCCCCAAATCTGTTCTTCTTCCTGCATTTCTCATTTAAGAAGACTGAGAATGATACCAGGTCTCTTTTTCTCTTATAATCTGTGTAAGCAATTAGTCACCAAGTTTCATAGATTAGACCTCAGGAGATCTGTCTGCTTCCCCCTGTGCCCAGTAAGACCTCTGTCCTTCAGAATTCTCATCACTACCCTATCACTCATAAATACAACTCTGACTTAGGCTAACATTCCTCCAAACTATCCTTTCTGTCTCAGGCAAATTCACATCTGGGCATGCTCCCTGTCCTTCAGAGACTCCATGGTTCTCCGGGATAAAGGTCGATTAAGAGTTTCACACTATGCCCTTCACTGTTAGATCCTGTGCATCTCTCTAGCCCAGCCTCCTGCCACTGTCCTATGCAGATTTGCACCTGCTGTTCTGAAAGCTAACAGGTTGCCAAACACACCATGGTGTTTCTTTCACATTTTGTTCCCTCTACTTCAAATGTCCTTGGCTACAGTCTCTGTTCAGTTCATTTCTACTTGTCCTTTAAGACCAGCATAAGCATTCTCTGGTAGGAATCCTTTTCTGAATTCCTGGTGTGATTTATATGCCCTTCCTTGGTGCTCCCAGGACAATGTGTGTAGACCTCTTTCATAGATTCATGATGCTGTACTTGCTTACTATCATTATTATTCACCTCTCTATACTCTCTTATTTGTGTATATTGCCAATTAAACTCCTAAAGGTCAATGGTGGTGTTTTGATCATGTTTATATCCCTACTGGCTAGACTGGTAATGTTCATGAAGCAACCATGGAAAGAAGGAAGAATGAATGAAGGATAGCCTTACTACTTAGACCTAGAAGACACTTCCAGAACCAGAATAAAGCCATGCTGCAGCCTCAGAGCACTGTGGGTAAACATCACAAGCTGTAACATAGAGTGTGAACTATGAGGATGACAAACTTTCTATTTTGGTTTTTAACCAAAAAGTAAGCATTATTTAATTGTGTGTTTGCGTATGTGTGTTGGGCGGGAGGTGAGGGGGTTTGCACAGCAAATGTGACCTTGGGGAACTTGATGCAATTCTGTTGTCTCATTAATTCCTTTCCCACATGCATTTACATTGTTGTTGTTAATTTGGATGTGACATATATCAGAAATCAATCTCTCTATATATAGTATGTACATAATTCAATAAACAAGGAGATAGGTGGATAAATAAGACAGATCTCTATAGCACCGATACAATTACCAAACTATGAAGACCTAAAAAGTGTCCTAAAGCCATAGATTGAGTGATGAAAAGTTAATACACTTGAAATTCCTCTCATGGTCCTTAAAGTAAAGAATTGGTACATTGTCTTCCTAATAACTAAGATTTGAAGAGCATAGATTTGTTTCAGGCATTTACAGTTCCCTTCATTTCCTGCCATCTCCCATTAGTCACTCTTTATTTCTGCTATGATAGAGAATGACTTAGTTTATACCATTCCCCAACCCCTCTCCTCTAGGCTCTAATATAGTTTAAGTTAGTAAACTCTATTCACACCTTTCTTGACTCTTTCTTACTTTACAGCAAACACATCACCTAGCCAGTCACTTCCATCTTTAAAATATACCTTGAATCTAACTGCTTCTTGCTAATTGCACCCACTACCATCTAAGGTCAGGTCTTATAATATCTTGTAGGGACCGCTTATCGATTCCTAACTATCTTCTCTGGTTTCAACTCTTGGCTACCTGCTGTCTCTTCTATACTCAGTAGCCAGAGGGACTTAAATCAAATCACCTCTGATGCACTCTGCCCTACAAAGACTTCCCATCTTCTTGGTATTTCTAGTCTTCCCCACATCTCCTAAGACGTACATGATTTGGATTCTGACCACCATTTATGCCATCCTCCCCACTGATCACTGAGTTCTTATCCTATTGAGTTTCTTGTTATTTCTTGACTACACCAAGGATGCTCCCCATGGGGCCTCTGCACCTGCTGTTCCCTCAGCCTGGAACACATTGCATCAGATATTTAGGTACTTCTCCCTCTCACTTCATGTAGTTCTCATTTGAAAAGTCTTACATTTGAAAGTCATCTCATTAGAGACACCATCCTTGACAACTTTATCTAAAAGAAGCTCCCTCCCTCTCAAAATCCTGCAATCTCTCTTTAAACCCTTATCTAGAATGTGAGCTACATGAGATCAGAGGCAAGGTTGATTTTTGTCATTGTAAATCTCCAGCACCGGAAACAGTGCCTGGCATTAAAGCGTGCTCAACAAATATGTGTAGATGAATGAATACATAAATAGACCACTGCTACAGAGAAAGCATAGGTGTTTCAGTGGTGTTCTAGATATGACATCTTTGAAGTCTTAAACCCTAGAGGGTCATCATTCCATAGAAATATGAAAAAGAGAGAACAATTGCACTTGGTAAGCATCCTCAATCCTTAAGGGTTATAAACCTTAAAGTTTGCCCCTTCTAAGGGATCATGAGTGGTTTTCACCTAGTTAGAAACTAAGTTAGGCTCAGTTACTTCAATCAGGCGTTTGTTTTTTTTTTCATTTAGGTATTTCAGAAGTCTTTCCAGTACAATCTTACTGAGTAGGCTACAAGGGAATCCATTTGTAAATGGTGTAACTATAAAATATATTAGCATGTGTTAACAAGAGAGGCCATTCAAGCTCCTTTGTCCGTAATCTTCAATTTTGAGATTGCACTGTGTAGAATTATTTCTTTTCCTATTGGAAATAGTCCACCATATTGAAACATCATACCCTTATCCCCAGCCATCCTTCCTCAGCACTGCGGTTCAACTCATTTATGCACTCTCCTATCCAAAGCCATGCTATTAACAAGCACTGACTCCTAAAACACCCTTCATATGTACCTAGCTCACTGGTCATCTCTGTCTGGAGATGCCACAGAAATGTTAAATGGAACAGGAAATGTATAATTATTTTCCCCAAATCTGTTCTTCTTCCTGCATTTCTCATTTAAGAAGACTGAGAATGATACCAGGTCTCTTTTTCTCTTATAATCTGTGTAAGCAATTAGTCACCAAGTTTCATAGATTAGACCTCAGGAGATCTGTCTGCTTCCCCCTGTGCCCAGTAAGACCTCTGTCCTTCAGAATTCTCATCACTACCCTATCACTCATAAATACAACTCTGACTTAGGCTAACATTCCTCCAAACTATCCTTTCTGTCTCAGGCAAATTCACATCTGGGCATGCTCCCTGTCCTTCAGAGACTCCATGGTTCTCCGGGATAAAGGTCGATTAAGAGTTTCACACTATGCCCTTCACTGTTAGATCCTGTGCATCTCTCTAGCCCAGCCTCCTGCCACTGTCCTATGCAGATTTGCACCTGCTGTTCTGAAAGCTAACAGGTTGCCAAACACACCATGGTGTTTCTTTCACATTTTGTTCCCTCTACTTCAAATGTCCTTGGCTACAGTCTCTGTTCAGTTCATTTCTACTTGTCCTTTAAGACCAGCATAAGCATTCTCTGGTAGGAATCCTTTTCTGAATTCCTGGTGTGATTTATATGCCCTTCCTTGGTGCTCCCAGGACAATGTGTGTAGACCTCTTTCATAGATTCATGATGCTGTACTTGCTTACTATCATTATTATTCACCTCTCTATACTCTCTTATTTGTGTATATTGCCAATTAAACTCCTAAAGGTCAATGGTGGTGTTTTGATCATGTTTATATCCCTACTGGCTAGACTGGTAATGTTCATGAAGCAACCATGGAAAGAAGGAAGAATGAATGAAGGATAGCCTTACTACTTAGACCTAGAAGACACTTCCAGAACCAGAATAAAACCATGCTGCAGCCTCAGAGCACTGTGGGTAAACATCACAAGCTGTAACATAGAGTGTGAACTATGAGGATGACAAACTTTCTATTTTGGTTTTTAACCAAAAAGTAAGCATTATTTAATTGTGTGTTTGCGTATGTGTGTTGGGCGGGAGGTGAGGGGGTTTGCACAGCAAATGTGACTTGGGGAACTTGATGCAATTCTGTTGTCTCATTAATTCCTTTCCCACATGCATTTACATTGTTGTTGTTAATTTGGATGTGACATATATCAGAAATCAATCTCTCTATATATAGTATGTACATAATTCAATAAACAAGGAGATAGGTGGATAAATAAGACAGATCTCTATAGCACCGATACAATTACCAAACTATGAAGACCTAAAAAGTGTCCTAAAGCCATAGATTGAGTGATGAAAAGTTAATACACTTGAAATTCCTCTCATGGTCCTTAAAGTAAAGAATTGGTACATTGTCTTCCTAATAACTAAGATTTGAAGAGCATAGATTTGTTTCAGGCATTTACAGTTCCCTTCATTTCCTGCCATCTCCCCCATATCCTTTCTTGTGAACATCATGGGTTTAGGTTTGGTTCTAATTAAGGCCTGAAAATTGTTGCTTGATTGTACAGTCATAGTAACATAAGAAGTGGGGGGAAAAAACTATTTAGCAGATTAGAATTTACTACAGCAAGACATCCAATTGTTGAATAACCCCAGTGTCCTTCACCTCAAAAACCCTGCCCAGAAGGCCATTCCAAACATTTATTACTTGCAGAATGAAAAAATACTTCCTTATGTCTGTGCTAAATTTATTTTCCCCTAACTTTCATTAAAGCTTCTTTGTGCTATATAAGCTGAAAGGGAAAAGCAACCTACATTATCTACACTTAGATTCTGTGCATTTTAATTATATCCTATGTGTCATTTCCATTGCAAGAAGGGTCTGTCCTACCAATCCCTGTGATTCATTCCTTCCCAGTTATTGTTATCAAGGTTTCAGCATTTTTCTTTCTTTTCTTTTTTAAAAATTTAATGTTGAAAAAAATTGACTGTTGGGATGTAGATATGCATCCTCAAAATCATTTACTATAGATTTCATAGCATTTAACCAGAATTACACTTGTAGGATGGATACATCTTGACAAAAGAAAACAAAAGCAGTGGCTCTGATGGGAGATGATAAAAGCGTTTCCCCTCTGGCCAGCATGTGATTAAGCAGAAGAGCATAGAACAGCTTTTTTAAGATTTTTGACTTTAGGGACCACCTCTTTTATGTGTTCTGAATTGTCACTGGCACCCCATAGGTGTTTAATAGATATTAATACTGCTAAGTTTGACAATAAATGAAAAAGGAAGAACTGATCTCAAGACAATCCAGTAGTGGATACATGTTGGAAGATATGATTCATTGTTTTCAAGGTTAATATTCCTTTATTTCACAAATAATCTGGAAGAGTTAAAATTTTATCTGTTTCATTTGAAAATAATATAAATGCTACTCGTAGCCAAATTCTTTATTTAGTGCAGAGTAAAATTTCATTTTCATATCTAACAGAAATAGAGGGATATAAACCAAATATGTAGACCAATTCATGATGTACAATTGTATATGCAGAATTAAGTCCAGATGGGGCTATAAAACTAGCCCCTAAATCTCAACATTTAATTCCATGTGTTTCAACAGAATAAGATGGCATACCAATCAGGAAATAGGTAGGCACTGGAATTATTCTTCTGCAGTTTCTTGCCACTCTTTTCTCCCTACCCTGTCAACCACATGTACATGCCTAGAAATGGGACCTCAACCTAGATTGAGGAGAGGCAAGGAAAAAGGAATAAGGAAAAAAGTAAAATGAGGTACAAGAGGGAGACAAGTGACAGTGGACATTGTGCAGAGGCAGTTTTTACTCACTCAGATGTTGAATATAGAAATTAGCGTGATTCCTCCAAAACAGAGCCCAACTCCATCTTGTCAAATCCAAGAAATATTCATCAGATCTTAGAATTACTTATTCATAGAGGTGGAAAGGACTTAAGGCCATAAGATTGGTCTTCCTTCATTTGGGCCGACCTGGACATTAGCAGTTGGCTTATTTAGACTCCTTTTAGGCTGTGTGATCAAGTGGGTTTTTTGTTTGTTTGTTTGATAAATCAGTCAAACAATAGGACTGCCCACTTTGACCCACTCTCTACCTTCCTCCCAAATTGTCTTACGGGAAGAGACACTTTATTATTCGATTATCTTATCAACTCATATACTGTATAAGAGATGTACTTAGACCCAGTAACTGTTTCACAGAGAAAACATATGAGATCACAGAGACTATTAACCCATAACTTTTTATTTTTCATGGATGTAGAAAACAAACTTATGGTTACCAAGGGATAAGGAGGGGTGGGATAAATTGGGAGATTGGGATTGACATATACACACTACTATATATAAAATAGGTAACTAATAAGGACCTACTGTATAGCATGGGGAACTCTACTCAATACTCTGTAATGGCGTGTATGGGAATATAATCTAAAAAAACTGTATATGTATAACTGATTCACTTTGCTGAATACCTGAAACTAACACATCATTGTAAATCTACTATACTCCAATAAATTTTTTTTAAAAAATCTATAACTTTTGAATAAGAACAGATCAGAATGAGGGTTCCATCAATCTCTTCACCCTCAAATTGGAAAGAAAAAACAAAACAAAATGATGCAGTAAAGTAATTTAAGGGAAACATACAGTAAAGAAATAGGAAGGCGAATACATATTCATTTATTCATACCCTTTACTCCAGAAAAGAGTGTAAGAGAATTTACAAAATGTGATATAATGGGATAAAAAACCTCAAATATTTTATAAAATCTGACACCCCTCCCCCACAAAATGGTGAGTATGTAAATATTTGAGTCAGATTTTTCTCACAATACTGACTATAGCATATACCAAAGTCATAGATTTTTCTCACAATAGTGACTATAACACATACTAAAGTCAAGTAGACTCAAGATTATATGTGAACTTTTCAGTTTCTAAGGTATTCTCCGGTGCTTCAATTTTGACTTGAGAGATGTCAGATTACCTAGAGGAAAATCCTCAATAATGTCAAAGTGCATTACGGCAATTGATGTTGACATTAACCAGGCTTGAAAGTTCTTGCCAGAAATGACACTACAGTTCAAGACCACATTGACTGACTAGAACTAGGCATCATTCTGGAAAGCATTGCTTGTCAAAGATAAAATATTTTGACATGCTTGCATGTCTGAAGTTGAAGTTCCTTGAGGATCACAAATTGGGAGGCTAGCCATGGCTACTAAAAATGCTCAGCTCGCTACCTCCTCAAGTGAATTTGAGACTAAAGTGGCAATTTAGGTTACAGACTTATATTCCAGACAAAGCCAGTGTGATTGACTCTCAGGGAAACAGAAAACTCTGACCTCACACAAGGGCAGTGTCCTTGAAGGACAACCTGAAGATCAAGCTCTCTCTTTAATGAATAAGCCCAATTCCTCAAATTCCATCTTTTAAAAGTCAGTCCTTTGTTATAAGACTTAGATTTTCCCCTTAAGTAAATATTCCACAAGGAAACATGATAAATTAAGTTTTTAGTATTATCAGAATACAGTCATTAGTAAAAGCAGGGATAAATATCTTCTCAGTAGGTTCAAGAAAAGGGAATGGGAAAAAGACAGAAAGAGGGTAAAGGAACTTACTCTGGTTTACAGTTTTGCCAAGAGTGGTCCTGGATAGTAGGCAAGATAGCCTAAGGCATCCAAAACCAAAGAAATGCAAGGAAAGAAAGCAGAAAAACGCAAGAGAGTAAAGCTATAAAATGGATTTTTCAAGGCATTATATAATGATTTTCCTGAAGGTATTAAAACAAAATAAAATCACTATAAGAATAAAAGAAAGGTCCAGAAAACAGAAAGTGGGAATCACCTCTGTTTCTACTATTATTCTTACAAAGCAATTTTCATTTTTGCATTTTCCTTTATATTTATTTTTGCAAGCATAACATGTTCAAATCACTTGCAATATGATTTTAACATATTTTTAGTATGTTTGCATTTAAATGATATAAGTATTATACATGATTTCACTTCATCTTCAAACTTTTAAATGGCTGCAAAAGATTCCATCATCTGGTTAAACCAATCATTCATTTATTCAACAAATATTTATTTAATGCTCACCACATTCCAGGAACTGTTTTAGGAACTGGGCTTACAGCAGAGAATGCAAGGTTCAAAATTCTGTTCTCATAGAGCTGGCATTTTAGTAGTAGACACAGACAATAAGTAAATAAATATGTAAATAATTATGTAATAAGACGATGGGGAGTGATGAGTGTTTCTAAGGAGAAAAGAAAAGTGTATCAGGAAAAGGCGATAGAAAACCAGCGAGTGAGAGGCTCTGTTAGGTAAGATAGTCAAGAAGATCTCTCTGAAGTGAAGACCCTTAAATAGAGATAGGAATGAAAATCTCTTGGGGAAAAGCATTAAGCAGAGGGAAGAGAAAGTACAGAAACCCTGAGGTATTACCACACTTAAAGTTTGGAGAAGTCCAAAGGAAGTCAGCCCAAATGGAATGTGTTGGCCCAATGAGAGGGTCAGAGTCAACAGGAAGCTAAGTTGTACCAGTCTGGAGCTGAGGACGCATACTTGGAACTTTGTATTTCTTAGTGTGTTTGAAGTCTTTGGAGGTCTGAGGGCATCGTTCTCCTGACTTAGACATTGAGTGCTTTGTAGAGGGTTGGCTACAGAGACTGAGACAAGAGGTCATGTTGGGAAAGCCAGCAGGCAACTATCGTAATGATCGAGGCTGAGCAGAAAAAAGTGGTGAGATTGAAAATTAGAAGCAACAGGATTTATTCGTGGGTTAACTGTAAGATGCAAGAAAAAGAAAGATTAAGGAACTTCAAGATTTTGAGCCTGGGCAATTCATGCCATTGATTATGTTAAAATATATTTTTCAAAAATTTAAGAACATACAAATATCATGGGTGAGAAAATCAGGAGACAGGTAACACTGGTTTGAAGGAGAATGAAAGAGCTGGGAGTTATATAGGCTCAGAGAAGGAAGGCTGGAATAGGTTCACTAGGTTAGATACTAAACTTGTTCATGACCTCAAGTTCAATAAAATCGTAGCTACTTGCATCTTGATAAAACAAAAATCTTCAAGTTAACATGTACTTTCATAGAATGTGAGCCTTTAATAAATAACAGATGTGAATCATACCAAGGCACCTCTTTGGGTGAGTCTATCCAACAATATTCCAAGATGACATTGAAAGGAAAAGTTGTCCTCCCTTTGCCTTATCATGAAGTGTCTGATATTTTATTTTTGTGAAAACTGAGAGAGTAAACACTAGCAGAGGGGCAAACTGTAGAGAAGGGTCAGTCATCATTTAATTGTTGGTCCATTGTTAAACATTTGATTTATGTATAATATTTTAATATTATAAATCATAGAGTTTGTTGTCTTTTTTGTTGGAGGTGTGCCCCTAAAATGAATTCCCAATAAAGGAAGTAATTGGTCCCTATATAATTTAGATATTTTATATTGAAAAGTATTTGCATTTATTACCAATATGTTATTCCAATTAGTTTTTTTAAATCTAGCCTGGGCAATTCACCTATTACATGTCCATGGTATGTTTTTTAGTACTACTATAATTTCTTTTTACCTTGTTATCTTGTTTTCCAGATTTTACCTGTCTCTAAAAGCTGTTGATCTCGCTTTGTGTGTCTGTGTGTACCAGGGAGAGATCACTGGATTAGCAAAACTGCTTCTAATCGAAAGATTTACTTAAAACTTTTAAAGTCATTGTATTTGACCCAGAGTTGAAAAGCAGTTTTTCAAAAGGACTTTTTATTGTGTCCTGTTAAAGTCACTATGAGAATTGAAAAGGCTTACAAGATACAGTTACTGCCTTGAAAAAGTTACAACTTGCTTTATCTTTATGAGCTGTGACTATGATTTCACATATGGATACGATTTGACAGAAGCATAGTACAGGACAGAAATAAAAACATCAGCTTTGGAGATAGACTTGACATGTACTGGATGTGTATCTCAATATCTCTGATTCTTAGTTTTATTATTTATAAAATGAAGACAATTTTATCCAGATTGTAAGGGTATTATAAGAGTTAAATATACATGTACTATCCATTAATATCCTCTATCTATCTATCTATCTATCTATCTATCAATAGTCTAACTCATCACACACAATAGCACAGACCACAGCACATAATAAGAAACCAGTAAATAAAATCACTATTGTTGTTTGTATTTCCTCATTTTATTCTGAATTAGATCTCTGAACTTTTACACTTGTCCCCTGTGACTCGATTTTTTCTCCACTTTCCCCACCTTCAACTCTCTCAAACCTTCTATTTTTCAATACTCAGTTATTTTCTCCATGAAACCTTCTTGGGTCCACCAAGGTGAGTCTATCATGCTGTAGCCCAGCTCTGTTCTCCCAACACCCAGCACATACTTGTCTTAAAGATGGATATCAATCATTATGTCATGTGAATAACTGAAGAAGAGCCTAAGAAATCATATAGTTACCTATTTACTCAACTATTTCACAGAATCATGATTAAGCTAAAGCAAGATGCCCAGAGGAGTGTGTCTATATAAACTTCAGACTCTCTTTAGCACTTTCATCTCTGTAAGTAAGCACACAAAAAGCACTACATAAAGGCCTCAAAATTAGAAAATCATTAAATATTATATGCTTCTCTCCTCTTCCCCCCAATGGTCAAAACACATGGTGTTACTTTAAAGTCAGCAGAGTTTATAACAGGCATTTCACATTCATAACTTCAATTAAACAGAAGAATCGAAAAGTAACAGATTCCACAGGTTTAGAAGAAGACTAACAAATATATACTAATAAAGAATTTGGAAATCATGTCATAAGAGCCAGCATGCAGGAGGCTAGATAATAGTATTCACAGGCCATCTAACCCATGCTTTTTCAAATGGTGCTTGAGATTTGGACCTGTCATAGAAAACACTCACTGCTTCTTGAGTAGTTTTCCGAATATAATCTTAATGTCATGTTCACCATCCAAGATAGGACCACCCACAACAAAGCTCTGGAATACAGCCAGTCCACCAGCCTTGCTGTAATACTGTCAACAATTCCACGCTGCTGTAACACACATGTAAACATGGCCTAAAAGGCCAACAAGTGTGCCTCAAACTGGGAAAAAAAAATAACAGACTAAATCAAGGCTGCAAAGACACACCAAAGACCTTTGAGTAGCATTAGTTTAAATAACTAGTAAGTAGTAATTACTGTCTAAACAAAGAAACATTTATTTGTAAACCAAAGATATGGGTGATTTTTTGGAGGTTGGGGAATCAAAACCACCTGGAAGCAAAAGGACAAAACCACAAGAGCTATAACACTATCCCCAGAAGGAAAAAAACCACCATCATTTTCATAGAGGAAGAATGGCTCTCTATGCAATTAATAGCTCTGGGTGACCTATCAGTAGAACTTGTACGAAGGACTTATGTACTGTATGTGTCTTGATGAGCTTGTATAATTCTAGTGACAGTAGAGCACCTGCTCTAGGATGTCCAGTAAAAGTGGTTTCTTGGATTTTCTAGAGAGGAAGCTGCAAGGAGATGTCATGATTGCATGTCTGCAAAAAAATCTGTGTCCACTGAGGTACAGAACCTGGGTAACAGAGACTTAAGCATATGAATCCAGGTGACAGTGGTAGTAGACATGCGAGCAAACAGGTATTGCACAGAAGTTACTGGGAAGATTAACAGGGGAGCAGTCTTTATGGTGGTAAACCTGAAAAGTAAGATTCCAGGGCACAGGTGAGGAGAATTAAGAAGACAACAATGAGATATTGATAGCAGAGCACACAGAAATCAAGGAATTTGTAGATAGATTTTATATTTGACCTCAGGAGAAAAATGAAGTGAATACCTAGAAAGATGGGCAAGAGAAGGTTGTGATAATTAGAAAACACACATTTGGGTTCATGCAGATGGGAGAAGAAGTCAGGTGGGCAATCCAGGGTGAATATCCAGTTTGAGGGTTTCAGTTAGTGACATCAACCAGTAATATCTCTGATTAGAAAGGATCATAGACTATATCCTTAGAATGGATCAGAGAGACGCAATTGTCAAAATATGTTCATTATTGGCCTGCTGAGAGGATATAGAAAAGGATGTACTATCTACGTCAATCCTAAAAATGAGAACTCCCCTCCGCCCCTGCCATAGCTGGTTTTGTTTGATAACTGCCTATTAGTCTTTTAAATGTAATTGTACACATCCACGACCCTGGAAATTGTGCGAGTAGTTGATGGCCCTTCCCACTGTCTGGGAGGTTTGGAAAACTCTACCAAGTTGTTCCCCAAAATCTCTGGCCCCTCATAAGCTCTGTCTCACCCTAAGCTTCTTTGGGTAAGATAATCAAACAGAAGGAAATGGTACAGAAAAAGAGAAGAAGCAACGGCGAGACCACCAGCCTGAGAACAGTAATAGGGAAGGAGCAAGAATGGAAGAAGTGAGGCCAGTAGAGAGAATATTAGTTCTCATTGGCAGCCTTTTGAGTGATGAGGAATCTGGGCCACCTAATGTCCCTGTCACTATCACGTGTCACTGAAGTATTAAAGTTAGTGGCAGGGAAAGCACAGGGTAAAAATGGAAGCCAATTCTATTCCACTTAAATGGTGAGCATTTCTAGCTGACTCCAGCCGTACCTGTGTCTGGTTTATCAGGAGACTTCTAAAGAGCAGTACAGCATGCAGCTTTTAAAAGGCATCTGCAGATTTGTGACCACCTAGAGGTGTGGGATAAGGAGGGTGGGAGGGAGATGCAAGAGGGAGGGGATATGGGGATATATACGTATAGCTGATTCACTTTGTTATACAGCAGAAACTAACACAACAATGTAAAGCAATTATACTCCAATAAGATGTTAAAAAAAAAAAGGTATCTGCAGAGTAAGAGCCCATCAGAAAAGTTTTAGGGCACAAACACGGCCTCAGATTAATGCACCTACTAAATAATTTAGTTGAAGAATAGAAGAGAAAGTTTAACAGGTGAATTAAAAAAAAGAATATTTAAGCACACAGGTAAACCAAAAACAGAAGTTTACCTCTATAAAGGGAACATATTTTTAATGTTAAGAATATTTCATTCTGGTACTTCCCTGGTGGTCCAGCAGTTAAGACTCAGTGCTCCCAATGCTGGGGGCCCGGGTTCAATCCCTGGTTGGGGAGCTGGGTCCTGCATGCATGCTGCAACTATAATGATTCTGCATGCTGCAACTAAGATCCTGCATGCTGAAACTAAAAGATCCCTCATGCTGCAACTAAAGATCCTGCACACAGCAATGATGATCATGTGTGCTGCAACTAAGACCCAGTGTAGCCAAGTAAATAAACAAATAAATAATTTTTAAAAAGAATATTCCATGGGGAGACCTTCAAGATGGCGGAGCAGTAAGACATGGAGATCACCTTCCTCCCCACAAATACATCAAAAATACATCTACATGTGGAACAACTCCTACAGAACACCTACTGAACACTGGCAGAAGATCTCAGACTTCCCAAAAGGCAAGAAACTCCCCACGTACCTGGGAAGGGCAAAGGAAAAAAGAAAAAAACAGAGACAAAAGAATAGGGACGGGACCTGCACTTCTGAGAGGGAGCTGTGAAGGAGGAAAAGTTTCCACACACTAGGAAGCCCCTTCACTAGCGGAGACGGGGGGTGCATGGGGGGGAAGCTTTGGAGCCATGAAGGAGAGTGCAGCAACAGGGATGCAGAGGGCAAGGCAGAGAGATTCCCACACAGAGGATTGGGCCGACCAGCACTCACCAGCTGGAGAGGCTTGTCTACTCACCCGCCAGGACATGTGGGGGCTGGGAGCTGAGGCTTGGGCTTCGGAGGTCGGATCCCAGGGAGAGGACTGGAGTTGGCTGGGTGAACACAGCCTGAAGTGGGCTAGTGTACCACAACTAGCCGGGAGGGAGTCCGGGAAAAAGTCTGGAACTGCCTAAGAGGCAAGAGAGCATTGTTTCAGGGCACATGAGGAGAGGGGATTCAAAGCACAGCCTCAATGAGTTTCAGAAACCAGTGTGAGCCACGGCTATCAGCTCGGACACCAGGGACGGGCCTGAAACACTAATGCTGCTGCTGCAGCCGCCAAGAATGCTGTGTGCAAGCACAGGTCACTATCCACACCCAACCCTCCCACCCTCAGAGCCTGTGCAGGCCACCACTGCCAGGGTCCCGTGATCCAGGGACAACTTCCCTGGGAGACCACATGGCATACCCCTAGCTGTTGCAACATCACACCAGCTTCTGCTGCCACAGGCTCAACCTGCATGCAAATTAAAACTACTGTACCCCTCCCTCCTCCCCCTGACCTGAATGAGCAAGAGCCCCTTAATCAGCCACTGCTTTAATCCCGTCCTGTCTGAGTGGGAAACAGATGTCCTCAGGCGACCTACACACAGAGGCAGGTCCAAATCCAAAGCTGAACCCTGGGAGCTGTTCGAACAAAGAAGAGAAACGGAAATCTCTCCCAGCAGCCTCAGGTGCAGCAGATTAAATCTCCACAATCAACTTGATGTACCTGCATCTGTGGAATACCTGAAAAGACAACGAATCATCCCAAACTGAGGCGGTGGACTTTGGGAGCAACTGTAGACTTGGGGTTTGCTGTCTGTGACTGATTTGTTTCTGATTTTTATGTTTATCTTAGTTTAGTGTTTAGCGCTTCTAATTGTTGGTGGATTTGTTTATTGGTTTCATTTCTCTCTTCTTTTATTATAATTATTCTTTTATTTAATAATTTATTTATCTTTTTAAATTTATTATTTTTCTTTCTTTTTTTTCTCCTTTTTCTTCTGAGCTCTGTGGCTGACAGGGTCTTGGTGCTCCAGCCTGGTGTAAGGCCTGAGCCTCTGAGGTGGGAGACCCAAGATCAGGATATTGGGCCACCAGAGATCTCCCAGCCCCATGTCATATCAATCGAGAGCACTCCCAGAGATCTCCTTCTCAATGCTAAGACCCACCTCCACCCAACAGCCAGCAAACTCCAGTGCTGGATGCCCCATGCTAAACAACTAGCAAGACAGGAACACAACACAACCCATTAGCAGAGAGGCTGCCTAAAATCATACTAAGTTTACGGACACCTCAAAACACACTACCAGAAGTGGCCCTGCCCACCAGAAGGACAAGATTCAGCCTCACCCACAAGAACACAAGCACCAGACCCCTCCAACAGGAAGCCTACAGAAGCCACTGAACCAACCTCACCCACTGGAGGCAGACACCAAAAACAATGGGAACTATGAACCTACAGCCTGAGAAAAGGACACCCCAAACACGGTAAGTTAAACAAAATAAGAAGACAGAGAAATATGTGGCAGATGAAAGAGCAAGATAAAAACTCAACAGACCAAACAAATGAAGAAGACACAGGCAGTCTAATTGAGAAATAATTCAGTGTAATGATAGTAAAGACGATCCAAAACCTTGGAAATAGAATGGAGAAAATACAAGAAATGTTTAACAAGGACCTGGAAAAACTACAAAACAACCAAACAATGATGAACAACAGAATAAATGAAATTAAAAGTTCTCTAGAAGGAATCAATAGCAGAATAACTGAGGCAGAAGAATGGATAAGTGACCTGGAAAAGAAAAGTGGAAATATCTACCACAGAGCAGAATAAAGATAAAAAATGAAAAGAATTGAAGACAGTCTCAGAGACATCTGGGACAACATTAAACACACTACATTCGAATTACAAGGGTTCCAGAATAAGAACAGAAAAAGATATAGTCTCAGAAAATATATGAGGAGAATATAGTTGAAAACTTCCCTAACATAGGAAAGGAAGAACTGTCAATCAAGTCCAGGAAGTGCAGAAGTCCCATACAGGATAAATACAAGGAGAAACACGCAAAGACACATTAACCAAACTATCAAAAATTAAATACAAAGAAAAAACGTTAAAAGCAGCAAGAGAAAAACAACAAATAACATACAAGGGAATCCCCATAAGGGTAAAAGCTGATCTTTCAGCAGAAATTCTGCAAGCCAGAAGGGAGTGACAGGACATATTTTAAGTGATGAAAGGGCAAAACCTACAACCAAGATTACTCCACCCAGCAAGGATCTCATTCAGATTCGACAGAGAAATTAAAGCCTTTTCAAACAAGCAAAAGTTAAGACAATTCAGCACCACCAAACCTTCTTTACAACAAATGCTAAAGGAACTTCTCTAGGCAGGAAACACAAGAGTAGGAAAAGACCTACAAAAACAAATCCAAAACAATTAAGGAAACAGTAATAGAAAACAAGAAAATAAGAAAAGTCATCACCACCAAACCAGCTTTACAACAAATGCTAAAGGAACTTCTCTAGGCAGGAAACACAAGAGTAGGAAAAGACCTACAAAAACAAATCCAAAACAATTAAGGAAACAGTAATAGGAATATACATATCAATAATAACCTTAAATGTAAATGGAATAAATGCTCCAACCAAAAGACATAGACTGGCTGAATGGATACAAAAACAAGACCCACATATATGCTGTCTACAAGAGACCCACTTCAGACTTAGGGACACATACAGACTGAAAGTGAGGGGATGGAAAAAGATATTCCATGCAAATGGAAATACAAAGAAAGCTGGAGTAGCAATTCTCATATCAGACAAAACAGACTTTAAAATAAAGCGTATTACAAGAGAAAAAGAAGGACACTACATAATGATCAAGGGATCAATCCAAGAAGAAGATATAACAACTGTGTATATTTATGCACCCAACATAGGAGCCTCTCAATACATAAGGCAAATGCTAGCAGCCATGAAAGGGAAAATCAACAGTAACACAATAATAGTAGGGGACTTTAATACCCCACTTTCACCAATGGACAGATCATCCAAAATGAAAATAAATAAGGAAACACAAGCTTTAAATGACACATTAAATAAGATTGACTTAATTGATATTTATAGGACAATCCATCCAAAAACAACAGAATACACTTTCTTCTCAAGTGCTCATGGAACATTCTCCAAGATAGATCATATTGTCAGTCACAAAACAAGTGTTGGTAAATTTAAGAAAATGAAATCGTATCAAGTATCTTTTCCAACTGCAGCACTATGAGACTAGATATCAATTACAAGAAAAAAAACTGTAAAAAATACAAGCACATGGAGGCTAAACAATATGCTACTAAATAACCAAGAGATCGCTGAAGAAATCAAAGAAAACACGAGCTTTAAATGATACCTTAAACAAGGTGGACTTAATTGATATTTATAGGACATTCCATCCAAAAACAACAGAGTACACTTCATTAAGTGCTCGTGGAAAATTCTCCAGGATACATCATATCTTGGGTCACAAATCAAGCTTTGGTAAATTTAAGAAAATTGAAATCATATCAACTATATTTTCCAACCACAACGCTATGAGACTAGATATCAATTACAGGAAAAAAACTGTAAAAAATACAAGCACATGGAGGCTAAACAATATGCTACTAAATAACCAAGAGATCGCTGAAGAAATCAAAGAGGAAATCAAAAAATACCTAGAAAAAAATGGCAATGAATACATGACGACCCAAAACCTATGGGAGGCAGCAAAAGTAGTTCTAAGAGGGAATTTTATAGCAATACAATCCTACGTAAAGAAACAAGAAAAATCTCAAATAAGCAAACTAAACTTACAACTAAAGCAATTAGAGGAAGAACAAAAACCCAATGATAGCAGAAGGAAAGAAATCATAAAGATCAGATCAGAAATAAATGAAAAAGAAATGAATGAAACAATCTCAAAGATCAATAAAACTAAAACTGGTTCTTTGGGGAAATAAGCAAAGTTAATAAACCATTAGCCAGGCTCATCAAGAAAAAGAGGGGGAAGACTCGAATCAACAGAATTAGAAATGAAGAAGAAGTTACAACTGACACTACAGAAATACAAAGGATCATGAGAGATTACTACAAGCAACTATATGCCAATAAAATGGACAACCTGGAAGAAATGGACAAATTCTTAGAAAAGCATAACTTTCTGAGACTGAACCAGGAAGAAATAGAAAATATAAACAGGCCAATCCCAAACACAGAACTGGAAAATGTGCTTAAAAATCTTCCAATAAACAAAAGCCCAGGACCAGATGGCTTCACAGGCAAATTCTACCAAACATTTAGAGAAGAGCTAACAAACACCTATCCTTCTCAAACTCTTCCAAAATATAGCAGAGGGAGGAACACTCCCGAACTCATTCTATGAGGCCGCCATCACCCTGATATCAAAACCAGACAAATATGTCACAAAAAAAGAAAATTACAGGCCAATATCACTGATGAACATAGATGCAAAAATCCTCAACAAAATACTTGCCAACAGAACCCAACAGAACATTAAAAGGATCATACACCATGATCAAGTGGGGTTTACCCCAGGAATGCAAGGATTCTTCTATATATGCAAATCAATGAATGTGATAAACCATATTAACAAACTGAAGCATAAAAGCCAAATGATAATCTTAATAGATGCAGAAAAATCTTTTGACAAAATTCAACACCCATTTATGATAAAAACTCTCCAGAAAGTAGGCAGAGAGGGAACCTACCTCAACATAATAAAGGACATATATGACAAACCCAAAGCCAACATCGTTCTCAATGGTGAAAAACTGAAACCATTTCCATTAAGATCAGGAATAAGACAAGGTTGCCCACTGTTATTCAACATAATTTTGCAAGTTTTAGCCACAGCAATCAGAAGAAAAGAAATAAAAGGAATCCAAATTGGAAAAGAAGTAAAACTGTCAGTGTTTGCAGATGACATGATACTGTTCTAAAAAATCCTGAAGATGACACCAGAAAACTACTAGAACTAATCAAAGAATGTGGTAGAGTAGCAGGATACAAAATTAATGCACAGAAGTCTCTGGCATTCCTATACACTAATGATGAAAAATCTGAAGGAGAAATTAATGAAACACTCCCATTTACCATTGCAACAAAAAGAAAAAAATACCTAGGAATAAACCTACCTAAGGAGACAAAAGACCTGTATGCAGAAAACTATAAGACACTGATGAAAGAAATTAAAGATGATACAAACAGATGGAGAGATATACCATGTATTTGGACTGGAAGAATCAACATTTTGAAAATGACTATACTACCCAAACCAATCTACAGATTCAATGCAATCCTTATCAAACTACCAATGGCTTTTTTCACAGTTCCAGGACAAAAAAAATCACAATTTGGATGGAAACACAAAAGACCCTGAATAGCAAAAACAATCTTGAGAAAGAAAAGCAGAGCTGGAGGAATCAGGCTCCTAGACTCTACTACAAAGCTACAGTAATCAAGATAGTATGGTACTGGCATAAATACAGAAATATAGATAAATGGAGCAGGATAGAAAACCCAGAGATAAGCCTACACACATATGGTCACCTTATCTTTGATAAAGGAGGCAAGAATATACAATGGAGAAAAGACAGTCTCCTCAATAAGTGTTGCTGGGTTACCTGGACAGATACATGTAAAAGTATAAAATTAGAACACTCCCTAACACCATGCACAAAAATAAACTCGAACTGGATTAAAGACCTAAAGGTAAGGCCAGACACTATAAAACTCTTAGAGGAAAACATAGGCAGAACAGTCTATGACATAAATCACAGCAAGATTCTTTTTCACCCACATACTAGAGAAATGGAAAAAAAACATAAATAAACAAATGGGACCAAATGAAACTTAAAACCTTTTGCACAGCAAAGGAAACCATAAATAAGACGAAAGGACAACCCTCAGAATGGGAGAAAATATTTGCAAATGAAGCAACTGACAAAGGGTTAATCTCCAAAATATACAAGCAGCTCATGCAGCTTAATATCAAAAAAACAAACAACCCTGTCCAAAAGTGGGCAGAAGACCTAAATAGACATTTCTCCAAAGAAGATATACAGATTGCCAACAAACACATGAAAGGATTCTCAACATCACTAATCATTAGAGAAATGTAAATCAAAACTACAATGGGGTATCAACTCACAGCACTCAGAATGGCCATCACCAAAAAATCTGGAAACAATAAATGCTGGAGAGGGTGTGGAGAAAGGAAACACTTTTGCACTGTTGGTAGGAATGTAAATTGATACAGCCACTATGGAGAGCAGTATGGAGGTTCCTTAGAAAACTAAAAATAGAACTACCATATGACCCAGCAATCCCACTACTGGGCATATACCCTGAGAAA
>NC_041217.1:2762018-2774371 GCF_002837175.3 Physeter macrocephalus
AACAAATACCGTATGCTAACACATATATATGGAAACTAAAAAAAAAAAAAAAAAAGGTTCTGAAAAACCTAGGGGTAGAACAGGAATAAAGACACAGATGTAGAGAATGGACTTGAGGACTCAGGGAGGGGGAAGGGTAAACTGGGACGAAGTGAGAGAGTGGCATGGACATACATACGCTACCAAACGTAAAATAGATAGCTAGTGGGAAGCAGCCACATAGCACAGGGAGATCAGCTCGGTGCTTTGTGACCACCTAGAGGGGTGGGGTAGGGTGGGTGGGAGGGAGATGCAAGAAGGAAGAGATATGGGGATATATGTATACATATAGCTGATTCACTTTGTCATACAGCAGCAACTAAGACAACAATGTAAAGTAATTATACTCTAATAAAGATGGTTAAAAAAATAAAATAAATTACAGTGCTCAATTTTACTGGTTCAAAAAAATAAGAAAGAATATTTTATTCAGATACCCTCATAGTATAGTCAAATTGTTTAAATTTTCAGAAATGAAAGGCACTCGATCCTGGAGGTGTGTGGGGAAGGACTCATGGTACTAATGAAACCACCTGCCCCTGAGCAGCTGCTACTGATCCTGTCTTGGCTGAGTCCATGATGTTTTAAGAGAGTCAGGGATTTATTTCTGCTGAAAACGTCCTGAAACACTCATGTCTTTCAGATATTTTGGGGAGAAATCTCCTGTCCTGGCACACTGAGGATTGAGGATTGTCTAGTTGGAAAGCATGGCATTTCTTTTAAAAGTTGAAAAATAAAAGGCATTTACAGTGGGTGCTGCTTTATTTAAAGCAAATCAGGGTGTTTGAAAACTGCTGAGTTAAAGAAAATGTGATTCTAGGACGCCTTTGCTGTCTTCAGCCCTTTTTTTGTGGGGAATTCAGAATAAATCACAAAGTTGTGAATATGCTCCACTCACATTCTTGAGTTTTAATTCATTAAGAACTAGCTCTTCATACATTTTTACATTGGCACATCACTTGATTGATATGAATCATGTACCTTTAGTTCTTAAATACCATTTCTTCCTTAAGTTGTGACAGAAAAGCTTTTAAAATATATTTTATAAAGTCACTTATTAACAAATCAAATTCGGTGGTTCCTCTAAAGAAGTTATATTTGAATACTGTAAATAACTGGCTTCAAACACAAAACAAGGACAATGACCATGATATCTGTTTCCTTCTGTGCACAGATATCACCACATAAAAGTGGGGCAAGGTTACTTTGCATTTGTAGCCAGCCAACTTTTACAGGCTTATACTAGGATTAAAAATCAAGAAGATCCAACTTTGTAATCTACCAAGGAAACATTTAAGGTACAAATTAGAACCTTGTACCTACAAGGCATTATTTTTCCTGCAAAGATTTCTAATTATTGGGTTACACACATGGGTGTTTGTGACACACATGACCAGTGCACATTTACAAGCTCCCTGCTTCTGGAATTTTGGAGTTCTGAGAGCCCTTGGTTTGAAAGGCTCCCAGTGAGTTACAGCAATATCATTGGCAGAGCGACTTTTTCCCATCCCACTCTCACCAACGCAGTGTCCAAGAGAATGCTTCTGAGTTTCGCTGCCTCATCGACTCATTTCCTCTGCCATTCCCAAATGCAGCACTTGGAGCTGGAGTTCTCTTAAACACCTCAGCAATCCCAATGCCAAAGGTCATTGGGCTGGTCCAGAGTTAAAGTTTCAAAGCATCTTAACATAAGCAAACCTCCTGACTTTGCCCTCTTCCAAGGTAGCTGCATTGCTAACTGTAGGTGAAGTGTGTATGCTTCTCTTTTTGGAAGACTGCTGGACAGATTCCCAGGGCCTCTGATAATTACACACAACCAACAGGCAGACTCTCGAAGAGGCAGTTTGCCTTTTATGTTCTAGGGTGCTAGGTTAAACCCTAATCCCCTGGAGATTTGCATACAATGATGTCATCCAGGTTCCTTGGAATCATTAGTGATTGGCTAAATTCACAGCTTTGATTTCATGTGGTTAATCAACAAAGTGTTTGAATGCTTATCAAAACCTTATCTAAACCTACATATCTAGACTAAAGAATTTAGTAGTGTCCCTTGGGATTGGAGAATGACAAAACAGACTTTTATAGTGTGTCAGGGCCTTGAGTGCTGACAGATATGAGAAAAACTCCTGGCAAGAGAAGAAAAAAAGTCAAATATTTTCACACTTAAATAATATTTCTTTGTAGAAATTGGTTTGGATATTTAAAGTCAGTGATTATTTTTTAAGTTCTAATTTGCCCATCTTTAACAGACACTTGCTTATAACCACAATTACTATTCCTGTTAGTGGTCTTAGATCAAAGATAACCAAATACAGAATTCTGTTATTACATCAAAATCTGTTCTTCATTAGGCATACAGGACCGGTTCTAATATCATTCTCGGCACCCTTCAGCAAAGAGCCCAAGCAGGGTAAAAATTTCCACTTACCTTACGTATGCACTGCTCAACGCATGACATCTAAAATAAAAGTCCTCCCCTCTTGAAGTAGAACATATAAAACAGCATCTCACTGGATGGGGAAATAGTGTGAAAATAGTATTTTTAAAGTTTAGGAAAGGAGGTCAATTGACTTTTTTCCCCTTAAGAATAGTATAATGAATCCAATTTAATATCACTCAGCTTCAACTATTAACTCATGGCCAGTCTTCTTTCATGTACTACCACATCTTACCACCCCAGGTTTGTTTGTTCTTTTACCTTTTTACCCTCTTCACCTGTTTCTCTCACTCCCTACCCCCAGGTTCTGGCAACCACCAATCTGTTCTCTGTCTGTATCTATGAGTTTGTTTGTTTTAGATTCCACATAGAAGAGAGATCACACAGTATTTGTCTTTCTCTGACTTATTTAAAGCCCTTGAGGTTCATCCATGTTGTTGCAAATGGTAATATTTATTTTTTAATAAAATAAATAATATTAATTAATTAATTAATAATCCATTGTATATGTGCATAATGCATAATATTCCATTGTATATGTTCATATATATGTATTTACATATATGTGTATATATATATATATATAATTATGGTATATATACCATAATTTAAAAAACAAATCCATTCATCCATCAATGGACACTTAGGTTGCTTCTACAGTTTGGCTATTGTAAATAATTCTGCAAAGAACATAGGGGTGCCTATATCTTTTCGAGTTAATGTTTTTGTTTTCTTTGGATAAATACCCAGGAGTGGAATTACTGGATTGTATGGTAGTTCTATTTTTAGTTTTTTTGAGGAATTTCCATATTGTTCTCCATAGTGGCTGCACCAGTTTACATTCCCACCAACAGTGCATGAGGGCTCCCTTTTCTCCACTTCCTTGCCAACACTTGTTATTTTCTGTCTTTTTGATAATACCCATTCTAATAAGTGTGAGGTGGTATCTCATTGTGGTTTTTTGCATTTCCCTCATGATTAGTAACGTAGAGCATCTTTTCATGTACCTGTTGGCCATCAATCGACACTTACAAAAATAATTTCTTTATAAAAATCAGTGTATGTCATTCCAAAACTTCCTGCTCATTTCTTTATGCTAAAAGTATGATAAAAATTTGTCTCCTTCTGACTATAAATGAAGATGTAGTATCTTAGTTCAAACTACTGTAACAAAATATCATAGACTGAGTTGCTTATAAACGACAGAATGTTATTTCTCACAGTTTTGGAGGCTGGAAGCCTGAGATCAGGGTGTCCATATGGCTGGGGTCTGGTGAGAGCCCACTTCCATGTTGCAGACTGATGATTTCATGTTCTGTCTTCCCGTGTCAGGGAGCAGAAGCAGGAAGCAAGCTCATCTAATGACTCATGTAATGGCACAAATCCCATTCATGACGGCTTCACCCTCACAACTTCATCCTAATCCTAATTACTCCCCAAAGGCCCCACCTCTTAATACTATCACATTGGGGGGCAGGGTTTCAACATGTAAGTTCTGGGGGAACAAAAACTTTCAGTCCATAACATGGTAAACTAAGCAGTAAAATATCTCAGCATCTCAAATATCAAGAGGTGCAAATATCTATAGTGCATGAAAAAAATTTTCTTGTAGTCACAAGGGAAACATGATAAGAAAATGGGCAAAAATATGGATTTGCCAAAATGAAATAAATACATATGCACACATACACCTGCACATGAACACACACACACACACAGCCATACAACTTCAATATTTGTCTTCCAGTTACAAAAGTAATTCGGGTGAATTTTCTACTTTATAACATAACAATGGCAATAATAACTAATACTTATGGAGTGCTTGCTATGTGATAGATGGTGTTTGAAGAACTGTATGTAATATTGTTATCATCTCCATTTTTCCTATGAGGAAACTGAGACACAGAGCTAATAAAAATGGTGGCGCAAAGAAACCAACCCAGGAATTATGGCTCCAGCTCTTTGCCACCATGCAGACTGCCTCTGTTCAGTTTCAGAACCTTATTTTAATTTAATTTATTTTATTTTATTTAACTTGAAGTGTAATTGATTTACAATCTTGTGTTCATTTCTGCTGAACAGCAAAGTGATTCAGTTATACATATATACATTCTTTTTCATGTTCCTTTCTATTATGGTTTATCACGGGATACTGAATATAGTTCCCTGTGCTATACAGCAGGACCTTGTTATTTATCCATCCTATATATACTAGTTTGCATCTGCTAATCCCAAACTCCCAATCCTTCCATCCCCACCCTTCCCTCCCCCTTGGCAACCACAAGTCTCTTCTGTATGTCTGTGAGCCTGTTTCTGTTTCATAGATATGTTCATTTGTGTCATATTTTAGATTCCACATATAAGTGAAAGCATATGGTATTTATCTTTCTCTTTCTGACTTACTTCACTTAGTATGATAATCTCTAGGTTCATCCATGTTGCTGCAAATGGCATTATTTCATTCTTTTTTATGGCTGAGTAATATTCCATTGTACATATGTACCATCTCTTCTTTATCGGTTCATCTTTTGATGGTTATTTAAGTTGTTTCCATGTCTTGGCTATTGTAAGCAGTGCTGCAATGAATATTGGGGTGCATGTGTCTTTTCAAATTATGGTTTTGTCAGGATCATATTTTTATAATCAGTGTTCATAGCATGACCAGATGGCATGAAGAACATCCTGAATCGAAGGATAAGTTATATTTAATATGCTGTCATCATCATAGTTGATGTGTTTTTGGTTTTAAATTATCTCCCAGTAAACCAGATTATTATTTATATTAGAAAATGTCCACATTCAACATCTGTACTGATGTTTCACTGTTTATTATCAAGTACAAAACTCTATATGCCCATGGGAATTTAAAGATTAGCAACTGAATTAAAATGTTATCTTAGTATTTCTTTATGTAGAGATGAGGCGATCAGCCTATTTTCCTATGGCTTGTCTGAAACTGTAAGTTTTACCTTAGACAAACATTTATTTTACCTGGTGGTTTAGCGAAGATGTTAATGTGACACTAGTTTTATCTTGGCGGGTTGAATTTGGCTGCATTTCAACCTGTACTGGTGTCCAGCTTCCATTGTGGACAGAGACCTGAGAATTTTTTTACACCAGGAAATAGAGATACACATTGATTAGGGAGGCAAATAGTTGGCTGTTGTTCCCTTTTCTATGCCTATAGTGCCTTTTCCTCAGACATTCTACATAACCTCAGAATTCTTCTAAATAAAATGTTAAAGGCATCTTTTGCCATAAAGGGCGATTAGCAAGAAAATTAAAATATATTTGCCTTCCTTCCTCTGGATTATTTATTTCTGGATAGAAGCTGATCTTGAGAATTAATGAACAAAGCAAACACGTAGTGGTGAGAGTGTGACTCAAAGAGAAGGATGGTGAGCAATTAAACATAATCTCTGACCAAAATTTATAGTGATTAGAACATTCTATTAGAACATAGAATCAGACGACTTATGACCAAGCTCTGCCACCTTGGTAAATTACTTATGTGCTCTGAACTTCAGTTTCCACATCCAGAATATGGGAATAATAATATTATTTACCCCATATACTAAGTACTATTGTAAGGACTTTGTAAGCATTCCATGAAAACACTTAGTAAAATGTAAGCACATATTAAGCCTTTAGGTGCTTGTTATTATTATCATCATAGTGCTGGCACCTAGTAAGTGCTTTAAGTGTTAAATAGTATTATTATTATCATAATAGTATGATTACCATGGTATTGGCACACAGTAAGTGCTTTAAATGTTAGATATTATTACCATTATTGTTATTATTGCTATTATTCCCAGGAACCTACAATGTGACAGGTAGTGCAGAAGATACTACATTACCAAGATAAATAAAATGTATCTTCTTCCATGCTATGGCTCATAATCTAGTCAATTTTGAAATAATTTTGAGTTCACCAAATAACTTTTCACATTAGAAATATTACATAAAAAGTGAATGAGGAATGAATCTAGTATGAGCAGTAGAAAATAGATTCAGGAATTTAGACAATGACATTAAGGAGATGGAAGATGAGAACAAAGAGTGTCTTTCTAGAGTAATAGCCTGTGAGGAGGAGAAGGACATGGCCAAGATGGAAGAAGGAATGTATCGTAGAAGAACCTTGAGATCGAGCAGATGCTTTAACATATCACAGGCAAAGAGAGACACACACCGGGAATCGGGGAAGCAATTACTTCCAAGCCTGTATATTTAGGAATATAAAAAAGAAAAAAAGGTACAGAAGAAAAATCAAAATGCTATCTTCACAATGTGGAGAATGAGTTTCAATGGTTAAGGGTTTCCAGCTGTCAGTCATCTTAAGTTAAATTTCCAAGTTGTGTCATTCATGAAATAAAAATTTAATTATAAAGAGTAGTAGCAGTTGTAGTGGTAACAAAACACACCAAGCATTACTACTACTATAAATCATGTACTGGAAACTTGTAACAGGCTGTTTCATAACATGTGCCAATACCGATAGACACTTTTGTTAGGAAAAGGAAAGTATTTTGAAAGATTGTTAAGTGTAGAAATAGATATCATTCACTATCAGCCCAGGAAATTAGATTTTAGAAGGCCTCTTTACAATAGAGCATAAAGTATTACGTTTCTTTCACAGCTGCATTATATATAAGTACTGTGTTTCCCTCCCACAGGAATAAAGTATTTTCTTGCAGAAAAGAAATGAACTCCAAAGCAATGCGAATTGTTAAGAAGTAAAATAAGTACGTACAATCTCATACAGAGGAATTAGGTAAGAATGATCAAGAAAATTATTTCAACACAACAATTAGCTGCAGCAATTGGAAGATGTTAAAGGTCTGGAAAGGATTGTTCTTTACCATATGGGAGTCATTAATAAATCAGTATCACATTTGACAGCTATTCAAATAGTCTATGACTAACTTCAATGTCAGAGTTTCCAGAAATCTGTATTTATTTTACTATATCAAAAGACAAAGGGGAAATGTGGTATTTCTACACAAAAATATGTTCATATATTGATATGAGAGCAATTAGTAACCTATGGGATAAAGCTAAACCAATTTTTTTTTTGTCTAATGGCTTCCATTTTGTACATTTATAAAGAAAAAGCACTCCATATTACTAGGCAGTATAAATTTCATTAAATTATCCTCATGAGGTAAGCAAACATTTTGTTTTCAACTCTGATATTTTAGAACTAATAGAGACAGGGGTTTGGCTACATAATATTTCTCCTAAATAGTAGATAAAAATCATCTCCTCAAAGGTATCTTTAAAACTCAAGGCTCAACACTTCCCATATTTAAATTGGTTATTTATTACACCTTGTGCTTATATGAAAGAGGCATGAAAAAATAATACATGTTTCAGTTTAGTCTCATCATAACAAATCAAACTATATTAGATTCATATCCGAGGTAATATACAAGTCAACGTGTTACATAATGAAATGCAGTGCAGAGCCTCATTCTAAAGCCTTCCTTTGAAGGTAAATTAAATAGAAAAAAAATCTTCAGCAATGTTTATACTGCATAGTTTTACATCATCACTGATTCATGTACAATGTTGCTTATTATTATTCTACAAAAAATTTGGTTGATTTTTGGACAACCTCATTGGCCAAAGGGTTTTTGTAATGTTTCCACTTTCTAATGTCTTCTTAGAAGTTAAAATTTTCCTCTTCTCTAGTAATTTCCAGCTTTTTCCATTTGGTTGCTATTACCATTTATTTTTCTTATGTTTCAGCTGGAAGAGCTGCCAAGCAAAGATGTCTTTTCAGGGCATGGAGGTGGAGTGCCAGTGCAGGGTTACAATATCTCCACTTGGTGGTTGCCTGCCAGTTGTCAAGAAAAAGGGGATCTCATTCTCTTTTCCTGGCATTTACAACCAGTCCTACAACTCATCTTTTCTCAGATGCTTAGCAGGGTTGTGACAAGTTCATTTTAGCATATAGATTTTAGAATCTGAGGTTGTGACTGAGCAACACAGGTTGAGGGAGGCTTTTAGATGAAATAGTGGCACAGGAAACTACTCTGTGAGTTTTGTTGAAAGTATACTAAACTTGATAGATGAGGAGGAATATCAGTAGCATTGAAAGAATGATTTGGCTGTTGGAGACATGCCAAGACCTTGGGGGTTTTTTGCTCCCTTACCCCCCGTTTTTAACTTGAGAAACAACATATGAGTAGAAGAGGTCTTTTAAGGCAGCTTCTTTGAGGAAAAGCATGAAATAAGCCCAACACAGTGAAAAAGGTCATAAGGCATCGAAGGAAGCATTGGGCAGGGGGTTGGTGTTGTCCTCTGTGTTTGTTATTTTATGTAACTTTGAATCTGCTCCTTAACCTTCCATGCCTCATTTTTTTCCTGTTCATAAAAATGACAGTAATTACACTTGCCACCTGTGTACCTCAAAGGAGAGAGGGAGGATGAATGAAAGGTCTGTCAAGGGCTTTGAACTTTCCAGAATAAAGCTTTTATGACTCCATAAAGTACAAAGTAGTGTCCTGTGCCTGTATTTTTCCTAGCATTTACCCCCTGCTCTCAGGTTCTTTGCACGCCATTGGCTACTTGTCTGGTCACCGTCAGAGCCATTCTAGAGAAGTGTCAGGCTGCTGCTGCTTTCCACCCAAGGCTAGGGAGGTGTTTTGCACTTGGGTCACTGTATCCAAACTTTTGTTCCTGTTGCCTGTTTCCTTGTGCATGTTCGATTATTTTGCAGGCGTGGAAGCACGGGGAAATGACATGAGAACCAATGTGGGAAACATCAGCTCCGACATTCCCAAATGACACATGAATACGAGCATCTCTCGTCTCAGAGCCAACTTGGAAGGCAACAAAACATCTTCTATTATTGTAAAAGAAACGTTGGTCTTGCCAAAAGCAATGTTATATCTTATAAATATTTTGAAACAATATTTATATTCTATCACCCTCTCTCTCTTTTTAACTTTTCTGGTTTTCCTTGAAAGTGGAGCCAGAAATAATTTCTTGGCTCTTAAAGTCAAAAGTTGGATCTTTAAGGTAGTCAATCCTATTTGTGTTTGACTGAGGGAACTTTGAAGGTACTTGATCTAGATCCTGTGCCCTGCAAATCAGCGATGCTTGTGAGTGTCCTGAGAGGAGCCGGAGCTCAGGTTCGTGGTCAAGTCACAGCTTGCGTGCTCCAACACACAGTGTTGAAAGTTGAAAAAAACCTTGAAAGTTCACTTGGTTCAATCTCTAGCCTTTGAGTCTTCCCTCAGGGAGAGAAAAAAATGGGGCTCGTAACTTGGGGAAACGACTTTTTTTTTGTAGGTTATTTTTTCTGATTGATTGAAATACAGTTGATTTACAATGTTGTGTCAGTCTCAGGTGTACAGCAAAGTGATTCAGTTAATACATACATATATATATTTTTTCACATTCTCTTCCCTTATAGGTTATTACAAGACATTGAGTAGTTCCCTGTGCAATACAGTAGGACCTTGTTGCTTATCTATTTTATATATAGTAGTGTGTATGTTAATCCCAATCTCCCAATTTATCCCCCCCCCTTTCCCCTTTGGTAACCAGAAATGTGTTTTCTATATCCGTGATTCTATTTCTGTGTTGTAAATAAGTTCATTTGTATCATTTTTTAAGATTCCACAGATAGGTGATATCATATGATATTTGCCTTTCTCTATCTGACTTACTTCATTTAGTATGATAATCTCTAGGTCTATCCATGTTGCTGCAAATGGCATTATTTCATTTTTTTTATGGCCGAGTAGTATTCCATTGTATATATGTACCACATTTTTTTAAACATCTTTATTGGAGTATAATTGCTTTACAATAGTGTGTTAGTTTCTGCTTTATAACAAAGTGAATCAGCTATACATATACATCTATCCCCATATCTCTTCCCTCTTGCGTCTCCCTCTTTATTGATGCATCTGTTGATGGACACTTAGGTTGCTGGGGAAACAACTTTTGAAGCATTAGAATATAACCTTCTTCTTGACTATTACTGTTGCAGTAAACAGTAATAATTAATTAATTAGCTCATCCAATAATTTTATCAAATGTTTATGTGCCAAGCAACATTGGAGAATTTGAGGGAATTAGAAGACTTAGTCCAGGTCCTCCAAGATATTCAATTCTAATTTGTCAAAAGAGAATGCTCAAATATCAGGCATTACACATAGGCAAAATTTTAAAATTTACTTAATCATTATAGACTGCTGAGAATGGGGTGTACACACACACACACACACACACACACACACACACACACACACATTTTTCCTTCTTGATTCTCTAATGCTTAAAATGTTACCCTGGTTGCTAGTCCTGGATTTCTAAGTTTGGCTTAAGACTTTGAGCCCCATTGAAATGTGACTTCCTCTTGGGGTGGAGCTAAAGGTTCACATTGGCATCATTCATTTACTTGCCCCTCGAGTGAATTTCTGATCCTCAATTACAGTCAGCTTCTGGTGTGGGTGGGCTTGACTGTATTGAAGAAGTATCCTGAAGCCCAGTCCATGAGTCAGATTTGGGGACATGAGATGGCTTGGCAAGGTTCTTGTTGCCACATAATTTAATTTATGAATAATCATCTATTTCATCTTACTACTCTTTCTCTAATTTGATTTTTCTCCTTAGCCACCAAATCATTTTAATGAATACCAATTGTGAAAAGCATATTGTGATGTAAATATGGTAAAATATGAACAATTTGATCATTGAAATTCCAAAGAGTTTTTCATATATATTTGAATAGATCGTTAGTTAGCTGTAGATTTATATAAGGCATTCAATTCTGGAACATAAGATGCCTGTACTATCCAAAAACACTTAATATCACTTGGGCTGTGTGATGTGTAATGTCAGGCTTCAGAGAACTTCTATTCATTCTCAGAAGGGAATGAAACAGAATGCCCATGACAAAACACAAATGAGACTATTTTATATGTAGCATTTAAAGTGTGAACCACAACTACATTTTTAAAAAGGTAGCTGGCCAGAGGTAAGGCTGAGGAGAAAATTGAAATAAAATGTGTATTTCATGAATTTATTTCATAACTATGTCTTATACTACAGACCTTCCAAATCTATCACTTTATCTCAAAGGTGGTTGGGGCTGGTAGGAGAGAGTCAAGCACATTCTCAGGGTATCTCAAAATCACCGTAAATCATTAACAGACATTTCCTCATCACCTCTATGAATGATGGAAACAATAGGTTGAAGGGCTGGAGAGATCGAAGACAGAGGCTCTCTCCTTAAAGAGTTGACAGTATAGTGTGAAGACAAGCAAGTGGTGAGTCATCACAATTCAGGGTGGGAAGTAGAATGATATTTTATGCAAAGGTGAGTTTATTTTTAAAATTTTTATTGGTGTATAGTTGATTTACAGTGTTGTGTTAGTTTCAGGTGTACACTGAAGTGAATTAGTTATACATATACTTATATCCACTCTTTTTTAGATTCCATTCCCATATAGGTCATTACAGAGTATTGAGTATTCCCTGTGCTGTACAGTAGGTCCTTATTAGCTATCTATTTTATATATAGTAGTATATATATGTCAATCCCAATCTCCCAATTTATCCTCCCTCCCTTTTTCCCCCCTTGGTAACCATAAGTTTGTTTTCTACATCTGTGACTCTATTTCTGTTTTTTAGATAAGTTCATCTGTACCATTTTTTTAGATGCATGGCCTTGCTAAGAATGGGGTGTCACCCATTTATGATAAAAACCCTGCAGAAAGTAGGCATAGAGAGAACTTTCCTCAACATAATAAAGGCCACATATGACAAACCCACAGTCAGCATTGTTCTCAATGGTGAAAAACTGAAACCATTTCCACTAAGATCAGGAACAAGACAAGGTTGCCCACTCTCACCACTC